>NC_054083.1:2530772-2770772 GCF_017562075.2 Anopheles merus | reverse complement strand
GGTCGCCTGATCGGCGAGAGGAGTTTACTGCGACGATGTTGAGTAGGGTAGTAGAGATTCAGCAGGAGAGATTTGAGGCTCGTCAAGGGCGCCGAGCACAATAAAGGCAAAGGTAAGATGATGCAGAGAGTAGCGGTAAATCATATCGATAGCTGCCAACCAGTTTTGCTAGGAAATACATAATATTGTTTCGGCAGATCTCTTATAATGCTACCAAGATGCAAACGGTCTGGACGTATTTGAGCGACGCATCATCTAGAGGAGAAGAATGAACCACGACCATCCTGACGATGGCGAAGGCTGGAATTATACGCATGTGGGCATGTGAAGAGAATGCCGGACTCATGCCTCACCAAGAAAGTCTTCGACAGCGACCCCCTGCTTAGCACGAGGCGCAGGTGTGCACTGCATACTGGATGGCTACATTAAGTGAAGCGAGACCTGACGGAGATCAGGTGTCTGCATGGAAGGCTGCAGCCAGGGACCGAGGATCCTGGAGAATTGTTGTTGACCGGGCCATGTCACGTCGACGTGTTCATCGTGAGCAGGCCAACAAGAGAGAGAGAGAGAGAGTGAACGAGAGATAGTGAGTGAGAGAGGGAGAGCACAAAATAAGCTGTGAAATGATGAAATATAAGTGTGATAAAAATGTGATATGGAATAAATGAGATATAATGTTAATGCGTTGATGCAAAGCACAAGCACAAGCAGTATTTGCATGTTTGAGCTGACACTAAGCATATACATTCATTCTGTGATGTAAAGACCAAAAAATTTGCGAAAATAAAACTATAATTTTGTTATGCATCCTAACCGATATTCTTCTTCTTTATTTACTAAGTAAATGTAAATAGTCTATGCATATGTTATACAATAATGGGTTCATTATCAGTGACTTAATTGAATAGTTCTATCTTGCGGGACTCGATTAATTCTAGGGTTGAATCCATAAGGTGTATTCTAGGGTTCTTCTATGGTATACTACTGATCTAGAAAATAGAATTCAGTAGAATCAGTAGAAAACTGATATGATACAGTAGGTGACTTAGGTAGGAGGTGAGTAAAAATGTAAAAAGTAGCACCAGATGAAAATAACAGCTGCACACAATTTTCGCAACAATCAGGTTAAAGAACCAGGGAAAGCAAATTAAAATCCTTTTTTTGGATTTAATTATACCATCACTGGGGGCCTTCACGATTCTAGTTAGTTTTTTGTATGGAGTTTGACAGTTGGAGGCTGAAATCATGTAAACACTCCATACAAAACCACACAAAAAACTAGCCTGCAATTTTCAGTCTAGATTATTCTAGCTACAAAGCTAGAATTAGATTCGAGTACCTGCTCGAAAACACGGTGTTGTTAACATTTATCCCAGGTGCATTAAAGAAATCAGGTGATCGAATCTGGAATCAAAATGTAGGTAGTCCAGATGGTCTCAAAGCATTTTTTATAATCAAATTTGAATATCACTTTTTGACAGAACGAGTGAAAACTTTTGCTCCAAAGAGCTGTCTGGAGGCTTGACGAATACTCAAAACACTCTTAAAATCTTCATTGAGAAGCAGAAGCGATAAAAATCAGTCTTCTAAATTCATACACCTTGGAATAAGCCCACCTGTATATTATACTCACTTAGATAGCTGCCCGAAAACTGCTATACAATGCAAACAGCTGACAGGCTGAAATTTCAGCCTACGAGCTTCAAACGGAAAGGGCCCCACTGTCATATTATAACCAAACACAAAAGAGTAGGACGCAATCAGGATGCAAGAGGAAGTGTTTAAGGCTAACTGATAGTCAATTGTTGAAAGCGATATGCAGAAGAGAAATCATCAGGTTACCTACAGACCATAGATCAAACGAAAGACTTAGAGAAGAAACATTATATAAACATAGAACAAATTAATACATCTAGCGGAAAGGAAATAGTAATATTTACAGTTAACTGAACTATAGGCGAGCTACAAATTAATATCTGCTATCATTGATTCCGTCCGTAGCGGTAGCGTATGTCCGGAGACTCATATTATTTTTTTAGTGTTTTTTTACGGTCTAGATCAGCGGTCGGCAAAGTCATGCTCGCGGGCCAAATGCGGCCCGCCGCAACATTCAATCCGGCCCCAGTGGCGAATCTAACGGTAGGCGGACTAGGCGGTCGCCTGGGGCCCCGTCGATTTAGGGGCCCCGTAGATCGCCTTTCTATAGTATGCCGTATGGGCAGAGTACTAGCGACAAGGGCCCCCGGAAGGATGGCCGTTGGGGCCCCGAGGCTGGTGAATCATTTGCAATTCAATCAATAATTTAAGCGCAATAATAAAAAACCGCATTCACCTGGCCCGCGGCACTCTATCATTTACTAAAGTTGGCCCTTTGCCTCAAAAGTTTGCCGACCGCTGGTATTAATCAACCGACTAGCTTGATAGTTTCTTTCCAGAAGCATGGGGCGCGCCCATTCTCTGATTTGTGGAGGTTGTCAAAGAGATACCATATGCAACCTAATGAAAGTGGACCACGCATTTGTAAGTCGCAAGATCGCCCCTTTTTGTTCACGGTTCATAACGCTGTAATTTTTCACAATTAAATTCGAAGTACCAACAAACCAAACACATCGCTCTTTTCAAACAGTCTAATTAAACACATCGAGATGGGTTGACATTTTATTGACACGTATACAGGTTGACATAATTGACAGTTGAGTTATACGCATTTGAACGCGCCCGCGGAAACGCGCGTCGTGTATTTGCGGCCTTACCAAGGTGGAATGTATAATGAGGTGTAGTTATAGCGCTTTTGGCGATCCCCCCCCTGGGCTCCGATTTTGACAGATGGTTTTCCGCTTGCATATGTATTGATGGATTGTTTACGTTTTGCATGGTCAATATTTGGTGGAGATCAATTTGGGTGAATATTTTAGTTTATTAGAACACAGCCCGTGATTTAACATGGAAATTTTCCATCGAGAACAAGAAGCGCTCGCCAAACTCGGAAAACTAACTGTCAGTTTTCTTCGTCGATTCTTCTTCCTCCTAGCTGTCAAAACGGGCTTATAACTTGACCTGATATCTTTACGGTCCTTGGGCCTTACGCTTTTTCAATTGCTCACTTTATATAGGGTGTGCGCCTGGCCTAAATTTGACACCTGGCCTTTGGGTTTATATCTCAGGGTTGAGTTGACGTATCGGAATGATTGATATGTCATTCGATTGTTGAAAGTTGTGCGAAAAAGTGTAAAAAAGCCTAGCTCCGTAAATATTTGGAACCCGTCCGAATTGTACAAGCGCGTAACGTGTGTTATGATAGCCAATGCCGGAATTCGGAAGGCGGCGATGTGTTCGCTGAACGCTGTAAAAACAATACGCGTACAGCTCGAGGAGTGTGGTGAAGACGTGGATTGTGTTATTGTTCGCAAACAGCATAGCAGGCAGTCGGATTGTGTGCGGACCGACGCGTTCCTGGCCGGGTTGCAGCAGCGGGCGACGGCCGATCCCGGCGTCGGCATCCGGGCCCTGGCGCGAGACGTTGGCGTGGCTCCGAGCACCGTCAAGGTGGCGTTAAATGAGGACCTGCGGTACGCGTCGTACAAGCGACGTAGGGGACAGCTCATAACAGCAAAAACGTGCGAAAAGCGGCTTGCCAACGCTAAGCGCTTGCTGAGCTAGCTGAAGCAAACGGTGACGCCAGGTACGTTGTGGTTCTTCTCTGACGAGAAGAACTTTTGTCAAGACCAGAAGCACAACGTGCAGAACAACCGCTGGCTCACTTACTGTGCTGCTGATGTGCCCCGTGTGCTGCAGATGAAGTTTCCTCAGACGATGATGGTGTTCGGGTAGGTCTCGTCGGAGGGAGACGTGATGCCGCCTCACATCTTCCCCCAGGACCTGCGGCTGAATGCTGACGGGTACATTGACCTGCTGGCCACCGTGGTGAAGCCGTGGATTGAAACGGTGGCCAATAGGCGGCCGTACGTTTGGCAGCAGGATTCTGCACCATGCCATACGGCCGTAAAAACACGCCAATGGCTCACTGCCAATTTCGACCTATACACCAGCACCGACGTTTGGCCACCCAGCTCCCCTGACCTTAATCATATGGATTACTTTGTGTGGGGCACAGTTGATTGGGCCACCAACAGGGCGTCCTGCAATACCAAAGCGGAGCTGGTGGTCAGAATAAAGGCCGTGTTTGCGGCCATCCCCAGAGACTTGGTTGTCCAGGCTTGCGCGTGGTTCCGGAAGCGGATGCAGGCGGCCATTGACGCGAAGGGGGGTACTTCGAATACAAAATGCGGCAAACATGGTAAGCTAAACTTTGTAGCATTTTTTTTAATATTTAACATAAATTTGATAAAAATTCCTTTCCTATTCCCTCAGAAACTGTAAAATTTATCTTGAACACCCTGTATATGGTTGAAACTTGAAAGTATTCATTGAATATTGTATAATATATTTTTTGTGCAGTAATCACACAGTTTCAATTAAAACAAAGCTAAATAATAGTTTACTGAATGTGTAAAACTATTCTTGTACTATAATAAAAATTCTTAACTTAAGTAGCCCGCTATGCAGTTCCTTTTTCATTAAAAGGTTAAGTCATTTTGTTGTTTTTGTTTTTACTAAAATTAATCATTATTCCCTTTTTCTACTTCTAAATCAATAAGTGAATCAGAAATTTGTTGCAACGAATATGAAATTTTGATGCAAAATCAAAAAGCTTACAAGTTTATTTAGCTTTTTAAATTTCGTATGGATTAATTTACACTACACTGATGGAATTTATATTCTTCTTAAAATACATAGACTGTTAAGTTGGTTCTGTAGGGTTGACATTATACTGTACGGTGAACTACCGGTGTGAAAGTGTCCAGTTACTGCGAAAGCAACTTATTTCTACCGGTAGTCTATAGTAAATTAAATGACACGTTTTATTAAATTTGGTTTATGACAAAAAGCTATAAAGAACGTGTCTTTATTCCGATAACGATAGAAAAAGGGCGATGGCGTACCTCACACCTGTACCCTTCGCACTATAACCGTCTTCGCTTCGGCTTCGTGTCGCGATCGCGCAAGTCGACCTGCGAGTCGATGTTGGCCCATGCAGCAGAAAGCGTTAGGGCATTGTTGGACTTTGGGTTATTATTAATATTTCAAATATGAATTCAAATAGGAAAACACGCAGGAATTAGAAGGAACTAAACCATAGGATATAGATAGAACTACTTGACTAATTAGGACTGCACAAAATGAACTGCTCGAACTACACGAATGAACTTTGTAATGAATTATGTAATGGACTATGGGACAAACGAATACACAGTTGCAAACAGACCGGCGATTAAGGAGCACACTTTTCATTCTCATCAATTTTACACAAGTTAATATCACAGTCCAGTACTTTAGTGAATATATTTCACAGGCATTATTACACTATAATACCAGTAGTGCACTTTAATTGTCCATAAAAATAGCGCTGTTTCACGTGGCGATAAACGACGTTAAATAAATTATTGCGGAAGGCTAAACGTGTCATGCACCCTAAATATGTATGTAGTAGGTTTGGCGATCGTTACAGTCGCCATGTAATATGTTCGGTTTTAGATACGGTCGCTAAGTATTCTGATGAGTGTACATACGGTACAACTGATCAACGCGTACCATCGCGGTAGGTCAGTGTTTCGCTGACATGTATCGAGGTGGAATAAAACTTCGTTCGAGCGGACTTTTCGACACTTGATCGTCCAGGCGATCATAGAAACCTGTAGGAGGTTTTCCTTACTTGAAACGTTGAAAGCCTTACCTTACGTAGGGGGACATAACTAAACTCTTTAAATTAGAAGTCGATAGATGTTGGATGGGTATAGTCCTATCCTGACAGTCCGAACGAATCTGACTTGCCACGGTCGGAATTGGTTTTATTTATACTCAATGGGTTTCGTACATTTTGGTTTTGGAATGTGTTTTTGTCCTAATTAAAGGTTATTGATAAGAGGTGCAATTCATGCATTGTATTGGAGTGAGGTGTCTGCCAATTTGTGCCTATGCTGCGCTTTTAGCGTTTTTACAAAGGTTCTGGAAAGTTTCAACTGTTCTAGCCAAAGAACGAGTGCGTTCGTCGATCTTTGCCTACACTGCGCTTTTAGCAATAAGTTGCTATACGTTCTCTGTTTGTCCACTTTGCCGCAGTAACGCTTGAATTGCTTATGTTGCGCGTTTCGGTTGTTTTCGATAAATGTGTCTCAATGGTTTTTTCTATGGACGGTATGGTCTGGGTGTGTTGCTATGGTGTGGATTGATTTGCTGATGTGTTATAATGAATGTGTTGCAATGGTGTGATTTGGCTTTCCGAAGTGTGTTGCAATGTGTCTATAGCTGATAGTGTGTATTATAATAAGTTCTGTATAGCAGATATGCTACATGACGATGTTGGTCGTGCCTTTTTCCGTTGAACGAGAATAAATTCATCCTTGTTGTTATTTTCCTCAGTATGGACTGTCTCACTATGATTCATCTCGCCTCTACTCGTGTCCATTTTAGGACGCTTGTTTTCTCTCGCAAGATCGGAAACGGCTGAACTTCCCCCAACGCTCCTTTTATTTTTTGGCATTTATTCTTCACACTTGAACACTACTTATAATGTAACACTGAACGTAATATCTTACTCGCGCCATCTCTTGAACTCGTCGACTCTCCTCACTCTCTAACTTGCACCGGCCGTTCGCGGCTTTTTATATCCTACTTGACCCTTGCGTGAAAGAGAAGAAATGTTCTCATCCTTGTTCCCAACGAAAGTTCCAGAACCGTTCCCTGTCTCTAAGTCTCTCAAACCGTTCACGGTCTCTACACAGGCTTTGCATTCAAGGCATCAAGCTACGTGGATCATGTACCGACTTCGCTTACAAAAGCGAAATCGTCAGCAAATTGGGAAAAGTGGAAAGCTGCAATCCTCGAGGAAATGGATTCTCTTACAAGAAATCACACGTGGACCCTTGAAAAGCTACCACATGGTCGAACACCAATGACTTGCAAGGGGGTGTTCAAAGTAATGCGCCGGGAATCTAAAAATGAAGATCGATACAAAGCACGATTAGTAGCGCGTGGTTTCAGTCAGAAACATGGTTTCGATTACGCTGACACCTATTCTCCAGTAGCGCGTTTGGATACCGTGAGAGTAGTTTTAGCTATCGCAAATGATTTAAGAATTTTTTTAACGTCCATCAAATGGACGTTAAAACTGCTTTCCTCAATGGAAATTTAGAGGAAGAGATTTACATGACACTACCAGAAGGAGTTGACATTGGCAGTAATCTTGTGTGTCGGTTGAACCGATCATTGTATGGGTTGAAACAAGCTTCGAGAGCTTGGAATGCAAGGTTTCACAGTTATGTCGAGAAACTAGGATATCGTAGAAGTGTGAGTGAAATGTGCCTATTCATAAAGAGATCTAGGAACAATAAAGGGATCTTAGTACTTTATGTGGATGATCTGCTCGTTGTTGGTTATCAGTTTAATGCGGTCAAGGCAGTGAAGCAATTTCTTTCGAAAGAGTTTGAAATGTCAGACATTGGAGAGGTTTAAAACATTCCTTGGCTTCAAGATTGAAAGCGATGTGGAACGAAAATGTCTCCGAATAAGTAAGGGAAATTTTCTAGAGAATTTACTTCTGCGTTTCAATATGCATGAGTGGCCGTCTCAACACCGATGGAGTGTCATCTTCGGCTGAAGAAAGGTGAAGATGCTGAGCATACAGACAAGCCATACAGACAGCAGATTGGTTGTCTAATGTACGTGATGTTGACATCGAGGCCAGATTTGTGTGCGTCCGTTAGCTATCTTAGCCAGTTCCAGAGTTGTCCTACGGAGGTGAACTGGAAGCATGCAAAGAGAGTACTCCGATACATCAAGGGTACGCTTAAGTATGAGCTCATTTTTCGTGCGAAAAATTCTGCGCCAGTCATCGAGGCGTTTGCTGATGCGGATTGGGCGAATGATCCGACGGATCTACGTTCGTTGACGGGATATCTGTTCCAAGTATGCAGTGCAGCTGTAAGCTAGTTGACAAGGAAACAATCGACGATTGCGTTATCATCAAACCGAAGCGGAACTAGTGGCATTATGTGTGGCTGTTTGTCATGGAAATTGGCTTGTGCAGCTGTTGCGGGATCTGGAGAAAGAACCTGAGCTACTGGTTATTTACCACGAGGACAATCAATCAAACATTCGAGTGGTCGAGGATGAGCGAGACAGTAATCGTCTAAAGCATGTCAACGTAAGGCATCGGTTCGTGCATCAAGAAATTCAGCGGGGGCAAGTATTGGTAACGTATATTCCTACTGGTGATCAGATCGCTGACATAATGATGAAAGGTTTGCCTCTATCTGCTTTTCAAAAACACCGAACGAATTTGGGGTTTGTAAGTTCCAAACATTGAGCGGGGGTGTTGGGATATACAATGTCCGTCAGTAGTACCAATGACGCAACCTGACGTTGCTGTCAATTCACGCAAGGTGAGCGTACCCGGCAGGCAATTGACGTTTAATACTATGGCGAGGGGTGTCGAAACGCATGGAAGAGCAGCAAGTTACACGGACGAGCGCTAATGAACTGCAACTGTGTGCGTGCAACAGCACCAAACGGCATGTGACGACGTACAGTGTGTGGATGTGTGTGTTATTTTAGGCAGCGAAGATGGATCGAGGTTATGTTTACAATGTGCAAGAGTTTGATGCAGAAGCGTCTTTGTGATAAACATGTATTTTAGTTGTATATTTTCTGTGTTAAAGTTTGTAATGTGAACTTAAAAGCCTAATGGTGCTATTCACTTGTGTGCTGTTGGCGAATATTGAAGCGTTGAAATATTGAAGCTTCCTATGTCAGTGCGTTGTGCTTAGTGTGAAGCAAAAATGTGAGCTAAAGTGTTATAAATTAGAAATATGTAAACGTATCCGTCTAGTGTTCGGTTGTATCCATCTAATTTTCCATATTTTTGGGTGTCCTTATCGTTTACCAGGAGAAAACGATAGATGGAGGTTAGATACGTGCAGTTATTTGCCTCCGCAGGAAGGTATGTTAATTAAAGTTGTTGTAAACCCACGTGGGTTTGTGGTGGTCGATTCAGTCGTTAACCCACCAAATTTTAGAACAATCGGAGCTGCTAGTTCCGATCCGATGTATTTATCTTGCCCACCCTTAACCCACCTTTTCCAAAAATGCTTTGAGGAAAAGTTTGGTCAAGGGTTGGCTTAGGTCAATATACTGGACAGGATTTTAACTCCTCGGTTGATTAAATTCATTCACTTACATCACTGCACTTCAACTTCAGCAATATTATTAGTCTATAAACTATGCACTGACCAGCGAAATGGAAGAGTTCATTCGCAAGTAAACAAACACACATATACATAAAACATGTTTGTTTTACAACAAACCAACTCAAACACACACGCGTAATTGCTTCCTTAGCACAATTAAATAACATTTTAACACAGGTGAAACATGTTGAGCAAATAAATTGCCCGTGCATAAAAATCTGACTTCAACAACATTGAAGTGGCTGCTTCTGTGGCCGTGTGGCTTAACCCACCAAACTGATAGTTTTTTAGCTTTTTTTGATGGAATTGGATTTTTAGTACAAGAAATTGGTGGCGTTTTCGGTATCTTGGTTATATGGGCTGTTAGTGATTTGCGAAATGAAACCAACAGCCATTTTACATTTTTTATCTTAAATAAGTCCTATCTTAACTTAATGATACGGCCAACCAGGCCGTCCTAACGAGAAATAAAAAAAAAGTCCAATTTTAACCCTTAAAAGCTACCAAAGCTACATTTTTTTCATTTTATTTGTAAAATTAGAAAAGAATAGATAAAAGGTGTAATATAGTATCAATAAGACATTAAAATTAATAAAAATGGAAAAGCAATGTGTTTATCAATAAATAATATGTAATATATAAACAGCAACTATAAATAGGTGGAGCAATTTAACAAAGTAAATAAATGTTTATTTCTTCCTTCTATGGCAGCTTGTTTTAACATTTCCCCGCATGTTTACTCTTGCCGGTGCATGTGTCAATTTTTTTTTTAAATATTCTTTATCATATTCTATATCTAGGTCTATTCCCACGTGGTTTGTGGCGATAGACTTAAATAAGCACTGTAGTTAGGTAGTTACTAAAAGCTAATTTTTGACGATCCTTCCCAGATACACCGTGCAAGAAAAGTCCTATCAAACATCACGTCTAAAGCCTCATGCATCCGGCATCCTGGCTGCTGATATCTGCATCTATTATTTAAGTATAACTGCATAAGGCATAATCATTTCCAGCTATTTTTGCTTCAAATGCATGAAACTTTTGTTCATTTTCGATTTTTTCTATTGCTAAACTCTGCGCATTTCTTCTTATACCCTTTGTTGCAACGATCAATCAAGTAAAGGGCTTAAATAAAACTCTTGGCGATATTTTCCTTTTAATAGGGGGAACTGTTTTATATTTCGACACTTTAAAAAACGTTTTCCGCAGTTTCTCCTATGCTGTTGATGTTTCTACTAACTTTGTTTACGCTTGCGCGCGTCCCTTCTATCGCAAACTGGTTATGCTCTTCTATCCAACGGCTGTCTCGCTTTAGAAGCATTTCGAAAGCTTTGCGCCATTCGAACGGATGATTCGAAAATATGCTGTTCGAATAGCTGTCACAGCCAACAATAACAACTTTGGCTGTCAATTAGGGACCTCGTGTTAACATTCCCCACCCCGTGAACACGTCTGCTTGCACGTACTTGTTGTTCACTAATTTACTTTGTAGGGATATTGTGCTTGTGGTTCTTTATGTTAACTGTTCTTTATCTACTTCTACGTTGATTAGTGCTAGCTTTACTACCGGACGTTTTAATTCCTTCCCTGACGCTGTGCGTATTAATGCTTGCCTTATTGTACCGTCTGTTCCCGGGAACGTTTCTTGAACAATCGCGCGCATCCATTCTTTTCTCGGTCCCTCCGTGATAAAAACTAAGTCTCCCGGCTTAAGCGGCTTGCACGGCGCAAGCCACTTTGTACGGCGGTTTAGTGTTGGGACGTACTATTTCAGCCACCTATCCCACATTGCTTCGGACAACACGATTGCTCGCTTGTAGCTGCTCTTAAGGGCGTTTGCTAGGTCTGGTATCACTCGCAGTTTTTTCTTTTCTTCCTGTTGAGCTGCCTAAAATAAAATGGTTCGGTGTTAGCGCTTCATTATCCGCGGCCGTTTGAGGCATATAGGTCAGAGGTCGGGAGTTAATCAAGTTTTCGACGTCCGTCAGCGCGGTGATCAATATTTCATCGTTCAACCTCCTTCCATCATCCAACGCGTTCAATCCCTCTTTCACACTACGAACTATCCGTTCCCATACCCCACCCATGTGTGGTGCCGATGGAGGATTGAAGCTCCATTTAGTGTGTGTGTCTGTAAAGGTGGCTGCGCAAGTAAGAGTAACTTCCTTTAGTTGTCGTTTTAGCTCGTTACTCGCGCCTTGGAAATTGGTTCCGTTATCGGAAAAAATCTCTGTCGGTGGTCCTCTACGGCAAACGAATCTTCTGATGGCCATTATACATGATTCAGTCGATAGGCTATATGCTACTTCGAGGTGGACCGCCCTCGTTACTAGACAGGTGAAAACAGCCACATATTGCTTTTCGTTGCGGCGCAAGTTAGTTATGTCTATTGGTCCCAGATAATCGACTCCTACATTCGTGAACGGACGCAGGAAGGGGGTAAGTCTTTGCGCAGGTAGTTGTGCCATTCGTGGGTTTTGTGATTTACATTTCTTTACCTTACAGCGTTGGCAGTTTTTCATCGCTCTATCAACGGCTGCTCTCAAAAAGGGAATATAGAGACGTTGTCTAACCTCATTCACTACGGTTTCCCGATTAGCATGCCCATATTTTTCGTGATAGTGACCCAGGAGTAATGACGTTATGGCATGTTGCTGAGGCAGAATGATTGGGAATTGTGCATCAAAGGGGATATGGTTAGCATTTGCAGTTCGTCCATTGACTCTCAATATTCCCATCTCATCCATAAACGGGTCGGTGTTGTATAGGGGACTCGTTTTATCTATGCCCGGTTTTGCTTCATCATTTGTTTGTTGCGATAGGACTTTTAGCTCTTTTTGATAGCATTCTGTTTGAGCGAGTTTAAATAGGAGTATTTCGGCACGTTGAAGTTCCTCTGATTCTGTCGGGGTAATCGTTGCTCGCTCTACTCTTAGATTAACCTTGGCTTGGTTTTCGGTAGCCTTTAGTGCCTTAGTAGTCTCGCCTTTTAGTTTTAGCTTACAGTTCTCTACGAATCTTTGGACAATTACAATTGTTCGTAATAATATGTTCCACTTGGAAATGCGGGTCGGATCAATAAGAAGCATGGTTGAAGGCGTAATGGAATGGGTTAGCATAGGTATTCTTCTTTCTTCCATCGTTGGTTCTACGGTCTTTTGCTCCGGCCAGAGTTCTTCTGGATGGTAGAGAAACGATGGACCATTTAACCACCTACCCTTTTCGTTAATTTCTGTGTCCTTGTTCCATTTTGCGAGACAATCTGCAGGATTTTCTTTTGTAGGGACATATCTCCAATTAGCATTGTCGGTGAGTGTTCGAATTTCTCCGACTCGGTGTGCTATGAATGGCTTAAATTCCCGAGGAAGCGATCGAAGCCATGAAAGTACGACTTGGGAATCTGTGTGTATGTACCTTTCTCTCACATTATAATCGTGATTTTCACACACCGTTTTCATCAATTTCGCTCCCAACAGGGCTGCCTGCAACTCAAGTCTTGGTACTGATAAGTGTTTCAAGGGCGCTACCTTGCTTCGCGACATTACTAATGCGCAGCGGATTTTACCTCCATCATTTACTCGAAAATACGCCACGCAACCATAGGCTTGTTCGCTCGCGTCAGTAAATACGCGTAATTGCATAGGTTCTTGGGGTATCGATCCAGCGCCTTTGAAATACCATCGTGGTATTTTTAGCTCAAATATGTTGGGAAGTGTAGCGGCCCATTTTGTCCATTTGACGAATTCATCATCGCTCATTTGTTCATCCCAATTAATGTGTGCTCGCCAAAGATCTTGCATAAGCAAGCGACCATGAATTAACATAGGAGCTAGAACTCCCAAGGGATCAAAGATGCTCATAATCACCCTTAATGCTATTCTCTTTGTTGGTCTTTTCCCCTCATTCACTCTTTTATTAAGAGTGTTAGGATTATTAGGATTAAGTCTTTTTGCCAAGCTGAAGAAAATTGGAAAATGTCTTCTGCCGGGTCCCAGACCATACCGAGTACTCTTGTCTAGCAATCATCAGTTGTAGTTTTGAAAACTATCGGGTTTTGATTCGTTTTTCGTTCTTCCAGATGCTCTAAAACGATGGGATCGTTGCACACCCAGTTTCGCATATTAAAACCAGCTTGGGAATGAATTAATCTAACTTGTTTTGCACGCTCGATGGCTTCTTCTCGTGTATCGCAGCTGTCGAAATAATCATCCATATATGTGGATCGTTTTATAGCAGCAGCTGCTATCGGATATTCGTTCGCACATTCGTCTGCGTTACGATGCATTATGTATTGGGCTGAGCAGGGGGAGCAAGTAGCTCCAAAGGTGGCTACATCCATGAGGTATGTTTTTGGATCTTGGTCCTTTTCAAATCGGAACAAAAACCTCTGGCTATGTGTGTCTTCCTTTTTAATGCGAATTTGGTGAAACATCTTCTCTATGTCTCCTCCAAATGCAATTCGTCTTTGTCTGAATGTGCATAAAACTCGAGGAAGCATTACTAGTAAGTCAGGACCTTTTAGGAGTTGTGAGTTCAAGGACATCCCACCTACCTTTGCCGTAGCATCCCAAACTAGCCGTTTTTTTGTTGGTTTCTTTGGATGCGACACGATGTTAAGAGGAAGGTACCATACTCTGTTTGGATCAGCTGAACGGAGCTCTTCTGTTGACGCAATATAGGCAAATCCGTTCTCCACATAGTCCCTAATCTGCTTATGTACCTCTATTTTAAGTTCAGGGTCTTTTTCTAACTTCTTCTCCAGAGCAAAAAGTCGTTTCAAGGCCATCGGTCTGCTGTATGGGAAGCAAATACTATCATTTTTCCAAAGTAGGCCGGTTATAAACCTACCACCTATCTTAAATGAGGTGCTTTTTAAAATAGTTTTTGCTCTCTCTATATCTTTGGGCTCCGGAATGGGCCAGTAAACGTTCCTACATCGTCTAGCTAGTTCGTTTAGTTCGCGGTCAACTTCTACCTTTTCTGTACCCTCGTCGCGAGGTACATCGCGGGCACATTTATCTACTGTTATCTTAACCGGTAGAGTATGTAGGTAGTGTGTTTCGCTCACCGATTGTTGTGGAATCACCAATTCCTCCTGTAGATCCGTGTTAGCTCCCTCATCGCGATGGGCTTCGCGGGAGCTCTCCGGTAGGATCTCTTGTAGAAGATCGTCTTGCGTTCCCTCGTCGCAGACTTTTCCGCGAGAACTCTCTTCTAGTTGCTGGTTGCTGGTTAATTTGATGCATTCCCAGCATCGTCCTTCCTGTCTTCGCGTTGTTTGGCCCGTAGAAGGCCCAGCCCAGGGCGGTCCTTACTGCGATGGGTTCGTGGGGTAGACCGAACCGAGTTTCCAGAGGTCGGATCAAATCCACATCATTGAGACCGATCAGCAACGATGGTTTCCGGTGCTCCAGGGATGACGTTGGAAGGTGCTGCAAGTGTAGAAAAGATCTTATCAGTGCGTCGTAATTCACGTTATTGGACGGTAGACTTAGCTGTTTCACTGTGTGGGCGGCTGCTATAGAATAGCGCCGCCCTTCCCCCTTCGCCGATATCTGGAAGCTCACTCGTAGCGATGTAGATTCCCTCCTGGTCACATTGCCTGTCCAGCAGAGCTCCAATGGTTCCACTTCTCCGTCAAGTCCCAACTTTGAAGCTAATTCAGCTTCCACCAGGGTGACGGATGATCCTTCGTCCAGGAAAGCTACAGCATCCACGGCTCGCCCTTTGTTGTAGACTGTCACTGAGACGATGCGGAAAATTTCGGGTTGTCTAGAGTCGTGGTGCGTTTGGTAGTGCACCTGCTGGGTGTTTTGGCCACGGTGAAGCAAAGTATGATGTCGTCCGCTGCATCCTGGTACACGACACAAAAATCGTGATCTACACGGCTTAGACCCGTGTTTGTTAAGGCAGGTCGAGCAGAGTTGTAGCCTTAATACGCTTTCACACCGCTCATCCACATCCATCCGTTTGAACAGCTCACAATGTTTGGCAACGTGTCCACGAATGTCACAAACCAGGCACTTGACGTTACTGAATTGTGAGGCGCTCGAAACACTCGTATTTGCTTCCGTTTTGGCAGATTGTGAGTGGACGTGTGAGTGGAAACTCCTAGACGTCCTTTGATGATATGCTCGGGGGGGGGGGGGGCATACGCGGTAACGTCGCACGCGTCATCCACCAAAGCCTCCATGAACTCCCCGAAGTGTTTAATAGTTGGCTCGGCAAACTTGTTTTTAAACCGAGACCATTCCAGCCTCCTCGTTGCGGGAAGTTTTTCCATCAAGTCTGCTAGTAGCTCAGGGTTGTTAAAGTGACTTTTCATGTTGCTGAGCGTCAGGTGGTCACACAAGTTCACCACTTCTAGCCCGAACGTGATCAGGCTATTCAACTGTTCGGGTTTCGGTGGATCTAACCTCCGCACACTATCCGTAAGCTGCCTTATTAGCTGAGCCGGCTTTCCAAACAGCTTCTCCAGTCGCTGGATGATAAGAGGTGCGGCGTTTGGCAGTCTTAGCTTTGACTGAACGGCATCTCGAGCGGGGCCTTTCAAACACTCTACTAACCGTATGGTGTTTTCGCCGTCCGTATATCCGCATGCTCTTGTCGACTCGTTGTAGCAGTTGAGAAACACTGCCCATTCCTTCGAGCATCCCGAAAAGATAGGCAACTTTTTCGGGTACATATCTCGCGCGATGCTCTGCGCTGTCGCTCGCACAGGAGTCTCACGCGGCGTCACTATCGGGGTCGACGAGCTTGCCTGCGGCATATGCTGAGATGAGGGCTCAACTTCTCTTTGAGCTAATGATGTTCCTTGCTGCTTCTGCCTTTGTTGCTTCACCCATTCAGCTGTTCTGTCGGTTTTAGTGACTGATGAATAAACCGATAGGTTCTCCAGTTCGTCTTTCAAAGCGTTGCGTTGGCTTTCATGTTGCAACTGCAGCTTGGCCATCTTCGCCGTAATCTCGGCCTCCATTTTCTGTTTTTCTGCCAGTAATAACTGCTTTTGCAGCGCTTGCTCCTTTTCCAAACGTTGGAGAGCCACTTGAGCCGACAAACGCGAAGAGTTGGAGGCGGTTTTCTTCGAGTGGCTTGTTGCGACGGTAGGGATTTTAAGAGGCTTAGCCGATGGTTCTTCGCTTGTACCAGACATCGACTCCGATCTCTCTGAACTTTTGGGAGGATCGGGCTGCTGGCTTGGTCCTGCAACAACCGCCATCGCTTTCTCACTCTTTGGGCGCCTCGTCTTCATCGACGGCCCTGGCCCTTTTCCTACGCACTTTTCGCACACCCAGTATTCTTCTGCCACACTTTCACCAACTCCAGCGCAACTAAAGTGACACCACTTTTTGCAATCTTGACATTGCACCATATCATCGATGTCGTTTGGCGAATCGCACTTACTCGCGGGCATTTTGTAACGCAAAATTTTCAAGAAAGATCGAAAATTTAAATGAAAAGGTTTTATAAAGATTGTTGCAACGATCAATCAAGTAAAGGGCTTAAATAAAACTCTTGGCGAAATTTTCCTTTTAATAGTGGGAACTTTTTTATATTTCAACACTGTAAAAAACGTTTTCCGCAGTTTCTCCTTTGCTGTTGATGTTGCTACTAACTTTGTTTACGCTTGCGCGCGTCCCTTTTTCTTAACGACCTCAGTTGACCCTTATGCTGACCGCGGCCGACCTATTTTCTGATTCGTCCCTTTAATGCTCAAACTGGTTATGCTCTTCTATCCAACGGCTGTCTCGCTTTAGAAGCATTTCGAAAGCTTTGCGCCATTCGAACGGGTGATTCGAAAATATGCTGTTCGAATAGCTGTCACAGCCAACAATAACAACTTTGGCTGTCAATTAGGGACCTCGTGTTAACACCCTTTATAGGATTCAGTATTGTTGACTGCTTATTTAAAATCACCATAATCTGTGGGCTCCGTGCATTTATTTTCATTAACAGCATCCGACAACGAAGGCAGGAGCTGTAGAAGTAATTCAAAGGACTGCTTGATTTGCTCCTGCTGCAGCCTGGTGTTCATCGTCGGTGATCATCATTATTGGCGACGAAGGCAGCACAGGTTCGTACACCAGTTACGTAGCAGAACTCGTTGACGGTTTCTGATCACTTTTCCTGGTTATATTTTTAGGCAAATTTATCACAACAGGACAAGTTGCTCGTTCAGTCGTTATGTACGATGTACCGGCGCTTGTCGATGGCACTTGGTTACCACCATCAACTATCTTGCCTGGCGGATGGATCAGGCTAGGAACATCGGTAAAAGATTGCTCAGATATAGCAGTACTTGTTGATGGTTTTTGAACATTAACGCTGATCATATTGGCTGGGGTACGGCTCACAATACAAACAGATCCTCCAGCAGCCGCTATCACCGATGCAGAAGCACTGCTGGGTAAATGTTGTCTTACAACAGCGGTCATCATACCACGCTGATTCTTCGGAGCATGAACTTCGGCAAGCGATGCAATCGATGATACTGCAGATCCGGTCAATGCCTGTTGTCTACCGATCTTCATGCCTGATTCCTGCGATAGAGCATGAGCAACCGGTACCAATGATGGCGCAGCAGTACTAGTTGACGGTTGCTGTCCATGTTGCTGGCCTAACGGACGGAATGGTGCAGGAACACCAGGTAATGTTGACCGATGATGATTATTATCACCGGCATTCGAGACCAGCGCTGACACTGCATCCATTACCTTGAGCTGTTCAACAACACGGACTGGCATTCTTTGTTGACTGATCCGTGCGCGCTGACCGGCCACTGAAACCACCGATTGCGCTGCACTTGTTGTCGGAAGTTGTCCAACAACACGGACTGGTACATCTGACTGACGAAACGATTGCACACCCCAAACGAGCGGAACACCCTGTGGGTCACCGGCCACCAACATGCATATCGGCTGAAACTTGGACCCATGCCAAATTTAAGAAAAGCTGAAGTAAGTCTGACAGTATCGAAAGTAATAGAGAGACAGTTTGATAATGTCTGGTTAAGAATGTTTATTATTTCATTTCAGCTAATATGCCGTGCGAAAAAGCAAAATAAATATTTAATGTTAATGTTTATTAAGCTAAACCGACATTATATTTTTCATCTAAGACGTTTTTGATGTGTTTTTTTCTCATCGCGTTTAGGCGTCGTGTTTCAGATCGCAACTGCTAATGATTTCGTCGTCTGATGCGGACGGTTATGGAGGTAACAAATCTTCACCAAATTAGCGACAGTGTAAAATGTAAGAGAAAGACAAATTGACGAATAAAGTAATATAATTAAAATTAATGATTAACATGGATTGCGCTCCACTAACAGTATTTCTCTCTTATATTGTCTATTTCAGTTGTGCTGTGAGTATTACAGCTGGCGCTTACAACCGTCCGGAAATCGCAGTGATTTGGTAACATTAAGATCATAACCACCGCACGAAGCGCAGCATATTGAAGCAAGCCCAAGCGGACAGCAACCACCTGCAGCAAACCTACGCCGAAGGAATGGACGTGGTAGACGCGTTATAATCGCGCTCTGAAAATGCTCAAATCTATGAGATAGTATTGGGTGTTAGCTCGTCCGCTAGCACCGGTTACACTGGTACGGGTAGAAAGCGTGCAAATGAAAAAATATGTAAAAATGTTCCCCTAATTCCTTTGTACATACAAGAAACGATCACGAACGATGCACTTGACTGATATTATGCTTCTTTCTTTAGTTGCAGATAAGCCGTTCTCATCAATTCCGTACCATTTATGGTCGGTTAGATACACTTCATCACGAAGGACAATCCTGGGTAACGGAATGCTGCCAAAACGATGATGCTGGCTTGGCCCTCGATGACGACGCCACTCCTGCACGTTCATCGTCATACTTTCATTTCAAATGGAGGCATGTTTGTTTAGGCGGCTACAACAAATTGTTTGAGCATGTTCAATGAAACAAACATGTTGTTTTGGCTTCTCATAATTAATGGTAATGTATTGCATTCTCAACGCTTAATTTATATGAAACGCAAATAACTTTCTTTACTTATTTTACGTTTTATATTTTAATTTAATTACATGTGAATGCTGCAAATCTCCGTGATAACCGTTTTCGTGCGCTGAACTAGGTTTGTAGGAAAAATAGTGTATTTTTATAATATTTAATTTTTCAATAAAGTAACGGTCAATTTGAAATCCACTGTGTTGATAAACAACCCGAATGAAAGAAATACACGGATAAACGAATGTAAACAATACACGAAAGAACGGGAGGTCTGTTTCATCCGTACCCCCTCCCCCACGCCCAATCATGTCTTCCGTTGGGCGCCTGAGCCATGCACGGTTGGGCGCTCGTTTCTCCTCCTCCGGCGCCGTCAGTTTAGCTGTTAATTGCCTGCTGGGTACTGTTTGGTACCGCATACGGTAGCATGTACTGCTGGGGAGAAGCGTAGAGGAAGAGGAAGAAAGGTAGAAGGCACGAAAAGTGAGGAACGAGAATTTTGGGCGTAAGTTTGTGCGTGTTTTTGCATACTGGGTGCGCGGCGCTCAGCGATCAGTGGCGATTCAATACTCAATAAAACCACACGTGAACTGTACGATCAATTCCTCCGTGTACGGCAAATGGATCAATAAAATAATATCACAACGTAGGGCAAGTTTGCTAAAGATTCCGGGACAGAACATTTTGGTGCGTAGTGAACAGGATTTTGATAAATCCTTCGGTTTTTGTGAAAACCGGCGTACAGAAGCGCTTGTTCATAAAGCAGTGCTGCGGCACTCGATCTGTGTTAGTGTTTGTGTGTGTGAGCCTTTTGTAAAATATCGAAGCAGGACAAGTTGCGGTACAAGGAGCTCAAGCGGCACCAATACATGGACTCGATCAATCGTGAGAAAGAGTTCGTAAAAACGTTCACAAGTGAACAACAAAATCAAGTGTCGCGACTCGATCGTTTGGAAAAGATTTGGGAATCTTTTGAAACAGTGCAAGAAGACATCGACGATTTGGAAATCTCCGAGGAAGGCGTTGCAACTAATGCGCGTATTAGAGCAGAAATGGAGGAAACGTATTTGTACGCAAAGGCGCAATTGCGTAGTATGTTGCCCATTCCGACAGCCGCTGAAGTTGTGTCTGTTGCTGCAAAGGCTGCTTCATCTTCTTCTTCAAGAGTGAAGCTCCCATTGATCGCACTGCCAGAGTTCGCAGGAAATTTTGATGCGTGGTTAACGTTCCTCGACCCATACGTCTCACTCATACACTCATCGACGGACATAACGGCAAACGAAAAATTCCACTACCTTCGAGCTTCACTCAAAGAAGAAACTGCGAATTCAATACAGTCCATTTCGGTTACGAGTGAGAATTATGATTTGGCATGGAGTACGATCGTCAAACGTTATTGCAACCCAATAATTTTGCGTAAGAAGAATATTCGATCGCTCCTAAGATGAAAGACACGGGAGCAGTGGCGCTCAACCGTTTGATTGACGATTTTCGACGGTTTGTCAAAATCCTAGAGCAATTGAAAGAACCCGTGATATCGTTTAGTTTAATTCTCATCGAGTTGATGGTGGATAAGCTGGACGATAAAACACTGCGTGTGTGGGAAGATGAAGATCCTACATTTACGGACATGATGGCGTTTTTGAAAAAAAACGTGTAAGAGTGTTGGAAACTCTGGCAATGTAGAAGTGTGGTGCAGTTCCCAAAAAACCAATAAAGACAAAAGTATCGGTAAATGCTGCTACTACTCATACCAACAACGTACCAGTGTGTGTGATGTGCAAAACGAACGGGCACAGTATAGCGTCGTGCAATGTGTTCAAAGCCACTTGTTAATTATTATTAACGACCGATTCGACCGCAAGGTGTTGTTCCCAGTATTTATCGATAGAGGGCGACACGGCCCGCGTTTAGTGTGGTCAACGTTCAACGCTGATCGGGCCCGAGTATTCCCGAACGCTTACGATCGGAGCTGCAGGAGAGAACAAAGTTCATTCTTTCTCCTAACCCCGAGACAAGCGACGGATTTTTAGCTTCGCAAATAAAAATATCGATGCTTAAAAAACGCTTGATTTGATAAAAACAATTTACTTGGGCTGAAAGAAAGAATCCTGTTGCAGTTCGCAACATTCTAAAAATCCTAGCTCGTCTAGAATCATTAAACTCTTTCTTACTTTCACATGTTGCCAGCCTAGAAAGTTTCCTGAGGTAATTCGGATTCGCTGTGCAGCAGAGCAGGGTAAGAAACAAGGCAAAAATGGTTCCTGAGGCAATTCGGAATCACTATGCTGGAGTTAAAGATAAAAAAGAGACAAAGTGAGGCAATGTGCAGTGAAAATAGTTTGTGTGTGTGCTTACATTAGAGCTACGGATTAAGGACATCGTGTCGTTTTCTTGTACATCTCACCCGTTACCGGCGATGTAATAGTTCTTGAGGAAATTCGGAATGAGGCCGTGCTGAAGTGAAGTAAAGTAGAAGAAGTGACACTAAAAGGAACCACATTCGTAGTGTTGTAGAAGCATACTTAAAATATTTACACTTCGTTCTATTAGTGAAGTATATTTAATATTTGTGTTAATGTTAGTGAGAATATTAATGCTAGTCATGGCAATTTGCTCAGCGAGAAGTGAACCGCCATTCTTGTCCACAAAGAAAAGCAATAAGACAGGGGTGGGCAACCTAACAGGGCAGAGCAACCAGCTAGCGGAGAACAATCTAGATGTGCTAAATTGTTCTAACACAATGGCGAAACTTTCGGCTTTAGGTGGTCACCTAAATAGACTAAAATTGTGTTGGGACAAGAAAAGTAAGCAACGAGAGACAACACCGAATCGGAACAATCAGAGTGTTTTTATAGCTTGCAAACACTGGGGGAGAGTGTTAATTATTATTAACGACCGATTCGATCGCAAGGTGTTGTTCCCAGTATTTATCGATAGAGGGTGACACGGCCCGCGTTTAGTGTGGTCAACGTTCAACGCTGATCGGGCCCGAGTATTCCCGAACGCTTACGATCGGAGCTGCAGGAGAGAACAAAGTTCATTCTTTCTCCTAACCCCGAGACAAGCGACGGATTTTTAGCTTCGCAAATAAAAATATCGATGCTTAAAAAACGCTTGATTTGATAAAAACAATTTACTTGGGCTGAAAGAAAGAATCCTGTTGCAGTTCGCAACACCACTAATACACAAGAACGCATGAGAGTGGTGAGTGAGAAAAGGCTGTGCAGAAATTGCTTGAAAGGAGAACATTTGGCCCATGCGTGTGCGTCCAAATACAATTGCCAGCAGTGTTCTCAGCGTCACCACACACTACTTCACGCTCACCAAGAAAACAGTAGTGTATTAGTGGGTGAAACTTCTAGCTCTTCAACAATGGCGTTGACATCGTCGAAGAAATCCACCGTTAACGCTATACTCTCTACAATAGTATTGGTTGTTGTCGATGCATACGACAAAGAAGACTTAGCGCGAGCATTACTGGACAACGGATCGCGGCCAAACGCGATCAGTGAACATCTTTGTCAGCTTTTACGACTACCACGAAAGCCCGCTAGCGTTTCAATTGCTGGTGTAAACAGCACTACCACCAGTGCAAAGGACATAGTATGTACAGAAGTGCGATCTCGGATCTACCACTACCGACAAGCAATGAATTTCCTTGTGTTGTAGAAAGTAACGCAGAACATTCCATCAACGGCGTTTTCTAGCGCTGCCGTCGGCGTTGCTTCGAACTACGTTCTGGCCGATCCAGATTTCGGGACCGCGCGACGCGTGCATATGATCATCGGTGCAGCATATTTCTATTCGTTGCTGCGTGGTGGACAAGTGCATTTGCCAAACCAACGAAACGTTCTCATCGACACGGTGTTGGCTGGCTCGTAGCAGGAGATACGCCGACCTTTCATGAATCGCAATCGCAAACAACAATTAGTTGCCACATGATGGAGGCAACCGACAGACTACAAGAACAGCTGGAGCGATTTTGAAAGGTCGAAGAGCTTGCTATAACATCATTGTCTCCTGTTGAACAACAGTACGAGCAGTACTTCAAGCAGACGACGAATCGAGATCACACCGGCAGATACGTGGTTCGTATGCCGAAACACCAGGACTACGCTCAGATTCTTGGCGATTCGAAGGCTGCAGCCCAGAAGCGCTTTCGGTTGTTGGAGCAGAGGCTGGCTAAAGACAAACATCTGAAGTAGCAGTACGATGACTTCATGAGAGAATACGTGGCGCTGGGTCACTTGTTTCCTGTGCTGGTTGAAACGGCTAACTACTTTCTTTTTAAAAATATAAAAATATAATAAATTATTTTTATTTGATATAACGCCAAACCAACTAAAACTTTATTGCACGAGCCAAACCAACACCAAACTACTTGACTACTACTTTACCACCCCCGCTGCGCAAATTCGAGCAGTTTCCTGCGCAGGCCCGATCCCCGCGCGGGACTTCAGCGATTCCTGCGCAGGCCTGCGCAGGGTTAGCGCCATCTGTTGGCGAAATGGGCGAACTATTTTTTGGCGGCGGAGCAAAAAAAACGGTCAAAAAATTTAAAATTATTGGCGCCCCATTTTCTCGTCCGCTTCTTCTCCCTCCCTCACCCTGCCTTGCCTTACTTGCGCTTCTGCCGGTGCCTTCCACCGCCAGCTGATTGGCAGTGGCGGTGTATGCGTTGATTCATGTATGTGCATTGCGGTTGTGTATTATTATTGGTGGGTGTTAGCATTTATTAATTTATGTGTGACCTTGAGACGCTGTGGGAGAAGCTGGATTGGGATTCAAAGTGTTTTCGGTGTATTGATGGTTTATTTTATTTCGCGCCGCTGCTGATGAGACCTTTCGATGCCCCTGCCAGTTGAGGGTGAAGAAGCCTATTTAAAACAAGCGTAGGAGAACGTCTAACACTAATCTAATATTTTTTTTAATTTGAACATGTTAGATGCTTCAACGACCTTCTAAGCATCATGTAGCACAGTGTATAATGGAAAAAATAACTTTTTTTAAATGTGCAGAAATCTGTCTCGAGTTTTCGGGTCGCGACACACACACACACACAGCGCGGGGAAAGTGACCGTTCACTCTATCATGTCGCGATCCCCCACCCGCCCGGCGCTTTGGATGAGGATGCGATACAAGAAAGCTGAACCAGCCTTTCTACCGATACGGTAGCCGTAATCGATCATGCGGGGAAGGGGGGGGGGGAGGGTGGTCTGGTGGGGGGGGGGAGTGCGTGCTTGCGTGCGCGCTTTCGTGGGTGCGTGCTTGCGTTCGCGCTTTCGTGGGTGCGTGCCCGCGTGCACGCGAACGTACATGTGTGCATGTGTGCGTGTGTGTGTGCGTGCGTACGTGTGTGCTCGCGTGCGTGCGTGCGTGTGCGTGTGTGTGTGTGTGTGTGTGTGTGTGTGTGTGTGTGTGTGTGTGTGTGTGTGTGTGTGTGTGTGTGTGTGTGTGTGTGGTGTGTGTGTGTGTGTGTGTGTGTGTGTGTGTGTGTGTGGTGTGTGTGTGTGTGTGTGTGTGTGTGTGTGTGTGTGTGTGTGTGTGTGTGTGTGTGTGTGTGTGTGTGTGTGTGTGTGTGTGTGCGTGTGGAAACTCCAAAACTATTTGATTCTGATGCGTACATTTTCATCCACTGCGGCTACAAAGTCCATGCATTTTCGATTTCGCTACCTGAGAGACAACACAACTATCGGATTGGCACCACGATCTTTGCGATCGGTTCTGCTGTTGGGGGTGTTAAAAAGAAACACGATCGAAGCAGACGTGTGTGTGATATGTTGCACATTTCTTTCCAATTCAGCTAGCGGACGCAAGCGGAATCAAAACTTGAATTGAACTCATACAAAAGAGGATCCTGGATTGGTTTATTACGGTGCGCGTATGGTGCTGCACCTGTCCGTTCTGAATCTCGCGGCTTGTTGACTTAGAGTCGGTATCATGACGCCGTGCGACCGGCACTGCCTTGGAATGGGTTCGGATCGGTAGGTTCATGTTCTTTGTACAAGTGTATTCCGTGCATTTGTCGCGCCACGGCGGTAGACCCGGCAGCAACAAACTCATAACATCCTTTCAAACTCATAACTCTTTCCCGGTACGGATGGCGCTTCAAAGTTCTTTTACTTATTATTATTCTTGTCAATACGGCCTACGCGATCATGTTGGCCTTTTCAGAACTTGACGTACACGTAGCCGGATAGTTAGTTCTTGCTACGGCGGACGGTTCATACGCGATTAGAACCCACGACGAGCATGCAGATGTGAGGAATGACGGCGGTGCTGCGGGACCGCTCCTATCCAGCGTGCAACTTGCATACTGCCACACTCTCTCCTGCCCGGTGCATACGCAGCAGGCAGGAGGAAGGATGCACCTCCTCTACAAAAAAACACCGTCATGAACCAGCGGCGGATCTAACGGTAGACGGACTAGGCGGTCGCCGAAGATCTCTAGTATGTAGTATGGCGTATGTTTACTAGTGGACAGAGTATTAGCGACAAGGGCCCGCGGAAAGATGGTCGTTGGGACCCTGTGGCGGGAGAACCATTGCCCCCCCCCCTCGCCCCTCATGCTGGCAATAATTGTAGGGTCTGTGACTGATGATCGTAAATGGCCCATGGCTTAAGCCCCCTCCCCCCTCCCTCACTCCACTAGCAATTTAGATATACTGTTAAATCTCCCAACAGCTGTGTGCCAGTACCCCCTCCCCCGGTTATCAGTTACCATTTACAGGGGCTTCAACTCGTCTTTCAGCCTGTCATGAACACCTTCCTTTCCGATGGATCATAATATTCCGGAAGAGCAAACATTCCGCGACAGTTTTGCACGCACACTCACACCCTTGCTCAGACGGCTCAGCATATCTGTGTAATCTACACCATACAAAAGCAAAAGCTTAGGGTAACAAAGTTATGCTTAATGCTTAACACGTTCAGTTCGATGGCAGGCCCCAGGGACTGCCAGTGAACTTTCCAGTATACTGGTTTCACAATCAGCTTGCGTTCTAGATGCCGGCGAAAAGGAAAGTTGATGAAAATCGGTACCGGGCTGTACGCATTAATGCGCATTAGGGTTCTGCGCGTTGCACAGCAAACCCTCCAGCGTGAGCTAGCGATTCCTTAGTCATTTTTACTTGACAGCGTTTGAACTCATTGCGCTTTTTTGGTTTGATTTGTGAAAAATAAACTTCATCGCCGCAATGTTTGTTAACGGCTTTTTTAAGCGCCACAGCAACTCATGAGCATTAACCATACGGGAGAAAGAGATAGCGCTATGGAGGGAAAAAGCACGGACGACGGCTGACAGCGATTGGCCGTCTGACGCACCAACACAACCAAACCTTGGACAGCGCGTTCAGGCGAGGGGTATGAGGCGGAGCCAGGGACGGGTAGCTCGACGAGCTGCTTGACAAATTTGCCGTTGGAGGGAAAAAGAAGGCCTGAGAAAATGCGCGAAAGAGAATGATTTCTTCCGTCGCTTTGCGCAGCGGGCCGTTACCAAAGTGCCGTTTCTTTTTTTCGCCATCGCGCCGCAAAACCGCTCGATCATCGTACTCCGCTTCGTCTGATCGCTCGCTCTCTCGGTTTTCGGTTCGCTTCTTCTCCTCTCGCAACTATCCGTAATATTTATTCTCACGGCCGCCCCTTTAGCCGCAGCTACACGTAGCCTGCTCTGTAATGGGATGGGATCCGAAGCCCCATTTGAGGGATAATACAGGATCTCCCATCCAACTCCTATTCCGACACGTCCTCGTCGTGCAGAGTGGTAACATGTGTCACCACATATCCAAGCTTGGGTACACGGGCTTGACCCAACCCCTCGGGCGGATGGTGGCACTTGGCGAACCAGGAGGGGGGGTGGATATCCCGGGAAACTGGGTGCCTGAACGTCGGGGGGGCAACCCGACGCTAAACAAAACAGTCACGTGGGCGCGGGGCCAGTCACCCAGTCCCATGAATCAACGACTACGGAAAGCCACAGAAGTTTTCGAAACGGACATCCCGATACCGACCATACGCAATGCCCCCGGACTACTCTGAAAATGAGCTCATGGAACGTACGCACTCTAAGCGAAGCCGGAGCCTTGAAAAAACTTGATGATGCCCTAGCCACACCGAGCATGGACCTCGTAGCTTTACAAGAGATTCGGTGGCTAGGGAACGGTGTGCACAACAGGCGTGGTAAGCATTGCTACGACATATACTACAGCTGCCACGACCGCCACCGCGTGCTCGGAACGGGTTTCGCCGTAGGTCCCCGGTTGAAACCCGCAATCATGGATTTCAAGGCTATAAACGATAGGCTATGCACCCTGCGCATGCGAGGCAAATTCTTCAATATAAGCCTCATAAACGTTCACGCCCCTACCGAAGATAAAGAGGAAGAGGAGAAGGACCTTTTTTACGGCCGCCTCGCTAGAATCGTAGATGCGTGCCCCAGACATGACCTCAAAATCATCCTGGGGGACTTCAACGCAAAAGTCGGTAGGGAGCCAATGTACCGCCAATACACTGGCTGTCACAGTCTGCATGAGCACAGTAATGATAATGATAGTAGATTGGTCCAGTTCGCCGCAGCGAACAATCTGGTTGTAGGAAGTACCAAATTTGCTTATACGAGATGTACGGCGACCTCACTGTCGTACAGCGTATAAAGCTCGCCAGGTTCCGGTGGGCTGGCCATGTTATACGCATGGAAACGGACGACCCAGCCCGTAAAGTCTTTTTAGGCCGTCTACAAGGACAGAGGAGGCGTGGTAGGCCCAAATTGAGGTGGCAAGATGGCGTGGAGGACTGGCAGACGAAGGCGCGAGACCGTGAGCGGTTTCGGACACTCCTGAGGCAGGCCAAGACCGCAAAGCGTTTGTAGCGCCAGATAAGTAAGTAAGTAACACGTAGCCTTATCGAAAATGGATCGTAGCGGGCAAGGTCGCTACATGTCATTATTTTTTTTTTAAGCAAGAAAATTTGCATATGTGCCTTCTATTTCAAGCCTGCTGCCTGCATATTATCAATTCTGTTCAATTATTCTACCACTTCCGTCGTTTAAACGTGCACCGTGCACCAGCAATCGCTTCGTCTCTCATAAAGGATCTCTTGCTTCTTGGCTTATTAGCATCTCTCGCAACCTAAGTATACGGATCGAACAACCTGCTTCGCTGTGCTTATTGTTTCGTCTTATTGTTTTAGGTGCTGTCTAATAATTTGCCGTGTGCTCGTTCAATCCTCTGCTAAGAGCAATCTCTGGGGGAGCATTTGATCAACTCTGTCCTATCAAATTCATCTGCTCAACCGCACCAGATCAACCTTTTAATTGAACATCGAATATTATGCCGCTATGCCATCAACTCGCTTGTTTGCTTTTAGCTTCCATCCGTGCGTGTAGCGTTCTACCCATGCGTGTAAAGTGTGTGTGTGTACAGTGGTGACGTGTGATGTGTGCCTTAAAGGGTTAGCCTGCTTAACGTTTTTTTTGAAATCCTTATTAACTAATTTTAAAAAATTTTTCTTATGGATATGCATAAAAATTAATATAATAAACTTATAAATCGATACCATCCTAATTTTAAACCCGATCAGCTAAATTTGGATTATTATAAAAATATTGATGCATATCCATTTCCATCTTACCCTAATTTTTACTTTTGCTTAAAGTACCCCTAGCTATGCCCTATTCTCAATCAGCTCCGTTTTCCCTAATCTGCCTAATCTAAACTTAACCATAGTGCAGGGCATTTCCTCCTTTTGCACGTTCCTTATCCCGGGCAGACTCGGTATTTTTTAAAATCTATTCTATTTATTTTTTTATTTTTATTCGTTAAACCTCTTCAACCTGTTGTTGTGGACCTTCTCTAGCCTTTTCCCATTTCTTATTACACATGTCTGATCACTTGGTATTTCCACCACCTCATACGGTCCTCTCCAAATACCTTGCAACTTTTGCCCTACACCCGTTTGATTGTTCCGGACCAGCACCATTTCCCCCCACATGGGTACTTATTAGCGTTCTGGTCGTACTTTTCTTTTCTTTTATGTTTCGATTGCATAAGAATTACCCTAGCAATCAAGTGCATCTCTTTTAGTTTTGTTTGCATTTCTTCACAAAAATCGGAGTACAATCTTTTCCTCTCGTTTTGATTATAAATTGATGTTGGCAATCTAGCTTTCCTCCCAAAAACCAACTCATATGGAGTGTACCCTGTCGAAGTGTTTATACACGTATTGTATTCCATAGCGAAATACGGTAATACTCTATCCCATGTTTTATAATTTTTCCCGACAAATTGTCTTTAATATATTTTTAATTCTCTATTCGCTCTTTCAACTATATTTCCTTGAGGGTGGTATGCAGAAGTATTGATTTTTTTTAATTTTTAGTAGCTTACATACATCTTTCATGACCTGGCTCATAAAATTTGTGCCCTGGCCTGTTACTAATTCTATAGGAACCCCTACAAGGCAAATAACCTCCTCTACAAAGGCTTTCGCTACTGTTGTTGCCTCTTGATTTCCCATGGGTGTTACAATGAGGTATCTGGAGAGATCATCTTGGATAACCAATCCATATTTATTTCCTTTCTCCGATTCTGGTAAAATCACAATATCCATGTATACTTTTTCAAAAGGATATTTTGAGGTGGTTGTGATTTGCATAGGAATTTTGTTGCATCTTCCTATCTTATTGAGCTGGCACGATTTACAACTTCTTACGTACCCTTCGATATCCTTGTCCATCCCCATCCAAAAGAATAAGTCCTTAATCCTTCTTTTCATTCTTCTGGTTCCTAAGTGGCCTCCTAATGGAGCATCGTGAAACTCCTGAAGAACGGTGTTAATTTCAGATCTTTCTATTTCCACTTTATCAGCACCTGTGTAATTTTGAAATTTTAGTTTTGCTTTTTCTTTTAAATTGTTCAATTTGTCCCTCCTCTGTATTTCTTGTTCGCTTGTTTCCCTTTCTAAATCCATTTTCATTAAATCTTCCCAGTGATTTGCCTGTTTAGTATCCATCATAGTTTGCCTACTGATACTTTCCTCTACTTCGTTATTTGAAATAAGGTTTTTCTAGATTTTTTGGCGTGTGATGACTGCTACCGTTTTAATTTTTCCATCTTCTTGTATTTTCCTTAGTTTAATTTGAGGAAGACTTGATAAAAAATCGGCCATCACATTCTCCTTCCCTTTTCTATACCTTATTTCACATTCTAATCCCTGGAAAATTAATGGTTCCCAAAAACGAACGTAGCTCCTTGAGAGTTATTGGTATTGGCATATTTAAAAAAGATTTAACATTAGCTAATGTAGGTTTAATCCCTTCCTCATTTATAGTGTGACCCAAATAGTTTATTTGTTTATGAAGAATTTTACATTTTGATGGTTCAATCTTGAGGTTGTGCTGTTTTAATCCGTTTATAACTTTCACAAAATTCAGATTATGTTCCTCTTCTGATTCACCAAACACTACAATATCGTCCAAGTACACGAATGCCTTAACGGGTTGTATAGCGTAAAGGACAGTGTTCATAAGTTTCTGAAAAGTTGAAAGACTATTTTTCAAACCCATTGGCATTCTTAAAAAATCATAATGTCCTTTGAACGTTGAAAATGCTGTTTTCGCAGCGTCTTTACGTGCTATCGGTATTTGGAAAAACCCGGATTTCAGATCAATTGTGGAAAAATATTTACTTTGGCCAATGTTATCCATTATATCATCTATCCGAAGAATCGGATAAATGAAAGGCTTTGTAATTAAATTAATAGCTCGAAAATCAACAACAATTCGATATTTTCGTTCCCCATCAACATCAGATTTTTTTGGTATGCACATCACGGGAGCATTCCAAGGGCTCTTACTAGGTCTTATAATTTGTTGCTTTAACATTTCCTCTATATGTAACTCCATAATCGTATTTAATGCTGCCGGAAATCTATATAGGCGTTTGTAAATGGGAATATTAGAGTTTGTTTCTATTTCATGTGATGCTGCATCTGTATATGTTAAATTATCCCCTGGCAAATAAAATATATTTTTAAAATCATTAATGATATTTTTTATATCTTTCGCTGTAGTCTGTTCTAAATGATCAAGACTAATTTTTCTCAACAATTCCACGTATCTCTCAGAACCTATCAGTTGTATCTCCTTACTTGTTTCAACTACATCACAATCTATTTCTTGTTTCTCAATAAGTGGAAGTAGTTCGAAATCTTCTGGTGGGGATGCTAAATCGCATTCAATGCTATCAATAGGTAATTTTTCAATATTACTTTCATTGACCTCTCCGTTAACTGGAATTTTTAAGGATATGCTTTGAAAGTATTTATCGACTTTTACTGTGTATTTCTTTAGATATTCTACCCCCAAAATTCCTGGGACATTAAGTGTTTTAATTATATAAAATTATATTGGGTATGTTGACCTACCAATATGTAATTCAATTAGAATTGAACCTACTGTGTCGGATACTGTTCCATCAAAACTAGCAAATTTTATATTATCATTATAATCGATTGAAGATGCCCCAAGCTCTTTTGCTAATTCCAAACTTAGAAAGTTAAAGCAGGCTCCAGTATCAATTAAATAATAAATTTCTTTTGCTCCCATACATTTCGATAAAATTTTGGCCATTAATTTACCGTCTTTAATATAATCGATATTAAGCAATTCATTCTCTTCTACAAAATCGCTACATAAACCGTTGTCAGATTTATTCTGATGTTCTTGACATGAACCGAAGAAGAATATATTATTTTGGCTTGTAGGAACACCAGTGTTTTTATTAATATTACTAGTGCTCCTTGTTTTAGTTTTTTTGATTCACAGTCGGATTATCGGATTGTTGGTGATTGTGTGAGCTGTTAGAGTTAGTGTAGAGGTTGTTTTGAGAAGGCCCTTGTGTAAAATTATTTTGAGGTATTGTGTTTTGTGTGTTATTGTTTCTATATGGTGTAAAGTATCTTCTCGGACGTGAATAATTATTATTAAATTTAGGAGGATTAGTATTATATGCTGTACTGTTGTGTTGGGGTATCCCAAAATTATTAATATGTGAATGGTTTAAGCTACTGTTACCATTATCGCAGCGTTTTCTACTATCAGTGCTACAATCTACGTTAGGAGCAGTTTGGTTATTTGGATAGGTGTAATTATAGCAGTTTTGGTACGGGTTCATGGAACTCTCATTGCTGTAAGTTTCGAAAAATTGCGTGCGATTTAATCTTTCCTCGATCTTTCGGATATGTTCAATTTGCACTACCTCTTCCTGGAGACATTCCAAAAGTTCATTAAAACTGAGATGCTTATTGGTTCTCGCAAGAGTTTTTAATTCCGGGTTCTTTAAACCAGCCAAGAAATGTATTTTTAAGTTTTTAAGTGCGTATAAATCTTCCGTATTTGCTCTATCGTTATTAATAATATGTTCTTTAAGTTTCATCACTCTTTCTTTGTATGTATTCTTTGTATTCTTTGTCTATATTGTTCTTTGTAAAAAGGTTCATTGACCTCTTGTTGCAGCGTCTCGACTTGCTGGAAAATGGCTTCCAAGTTAAACTTTTCTCGAAACACTTTTATCAGATTCATTTCAACACTATTCCACGAATCATCCAAAATTCGATTAAAAGAACCCGCAGCCTCTCCCTTCAATTTGAACATTACCGTTCGTATAAGGTCTTCTTCTGATTCCCCTTCAGGAATTTGTTTCGCAAAATACTCTATTTGATATAGAAAACCGTCCAGATCTTTTGCTGTTCCGTGATATTCCGGAATGTAAAGCATTGATTTCTCTATCGGAAATTCATAAGCCACACTTGAAATTGTACCGTTTAACGCTCTCTCGATTTCGACACTTTGGTTAAGAAGCTCTGCTTTGAGGATCTGGAGGCGTTCTTTATAACTATATTCCTGATTCATACAGGATTCGCTAACAGTTGTGGAGTTTAAGTTGTATGTAGGTTGGAATGCACAAATATTAGTTAAGCTACCTGTATTAATTTGAATTGCTCTATTTCTAAGTGCTAACACCCTATTGTTCATCACCTTACGCACGAATTAAAATGAAGGATTTGGGAATAAATTACAAAGAGAAAGATCGTACAAACTATCTTAACTATTTATGTATTTTTTTTTAATTATATTTAAAACGAATTAACAAAAGATTAAAAAGAACTTATGTGTAGTATTATTCACTATAATTTAATATCACCTACTATAACGCTGCTATTTTCCGCCACCACTTACCCAAAAAAAAATTTCACCAGCTAATCCCGTTTTTTTGCACACCATGAGACTACCACCGCCATGCTTGAAAGTTTTGAAGCAGTACTTCGGATCAAGAGCACAATTAACAGGGCGCCGAACCAACCTGCGTCCGTCCGACCCCTATCGATTGAATTTCGACTCGTCTGACCACAAAACCCTGCGCCAATCCGCTTCATCGAAGAACATGTGCTCAATTGCAAATAGCACCCGTGCGTTTTTATGCGCAGGTGTTAAATTGGGCACTTTGACTGGCACTCGCGCGAGTAGCCCGGCACTGACCAATCTTCGCTGAACTGTTCTCGGCGTCACCGCCAATTTCAGTCTGCCTCGGATCTCTGGTGCCGAGCTAAACGGATGTTTCTTCGATATGTTTACAATCTTACGGTCTTCCTCCGCCGTGGTCTTCCGAGGACGTCCGGGTGACTTGCGCGTTTCGGTTGTCCGAAGCGCGTTCGCCACAAAAGTGCACGATCGTTCCATCACGAACTCGATCGTGCTGCGCTTAATGCCAGCAGCCGCCATTCGCTTAATGATATGGCGCTGATAATCGGTACAATGTTTACCGTGACCCATTGTAATAAAAATTGCTTGCTTAGACCGTCAAGAACACACTGGTTAAAAACTTGAACACGACTGATGCCGTGCACTGCCTGCGTTCTGCTTTTATACGCGATGAATCACATCGTTGTCGAGCAGCAAAAAATCGTATGGATAAAAACTATCAATGAGTAAGCGAGTGAGCATCTACCCATTCAAAACCAGAACAGAATACTGCCGCGCTCATGAAACATACAGGGTTTCCCACGATTTATTGGTCGGTTCCCATCAATTTTTGGTGGGTTCCCATATTTTGTTGATGCGTTCCCACGATTTTTTGGTCGTTTCCCAGAATTTTTTGGTCCAATTGTATTGATATCCAATCGGAAAATACCAATAAATTATGGGAACGAACCAAAAATCTATGGGATACGACCAAAAAATCGTGGGAACGCACCAAAAAATCATGGGAACTGACCAATAAATCGTGGGAAACCCTGTAACGCCCATTGAAAAGAACACCTGCGCGCTTGCTCAATGCACACACAAAATTTCCCATGCGCACACAACGTTCAACGCAGAGATGCACACAGGCCTTTCAATGGCGTGCACTGGCGAAACACCTGTGAGGGAATGCCGAGTTCATTGCTATTGTGCGCGTTTCCATTTCGCACCGCTGTCGCAATCACATTCATGAAACAGCACACCTGCGTTCTTGTCCGAAGAACATTTGCTGCTATCGATGCAAAATTTAGCTTTTATCCAAGTGTGAACGCACGCTGTTTCACATGATAACACACATTATCAGAATACTTTCAACGCAATATGACATCATGGCAAGCTACGTTTTTCAGACACAAACCCACGCACTCACACACACACACACACACACACACACACACACACACACACACACACACACACACACACACATACACACACACACACACACATGAGAAGGTGACCAATTAGTCCCAGAGGATCATATATAGACATGAGTATTTTCAAAATCTCTCTCTTTGTAGGTACTCGTCCCTGTAGTAATGTATGCGGCTCATATCGTGGAGAGATTTTGAACGTAAACACATGCGTCTCCGTGTTCCACCACATGCCGAGTACTTTCTCAGTCGCAAGTTCAACTTCGACAGATTATTATTATTATTATTTATTTCATCTTTAACGGGCCGTATGGCCTAATTAAGATGTAACAGTTCAATTAAAAAAAACATAGCAAAAACAAGATTTACATCGCAGATGCTTCTGCTCCAGGCTCAACCCGGTTCCTGTGCTAATTGGATACCTTCATCTTCAGTTTCTATACTAGAGAGCATTGATGACATGCTGTGTGCTGTAGTGCTCATATTTGATGCATTCGACAGCCCTTTGATATTGTTCTTCAAATCTTTCTGCGTTCAGATTTTTTACATAGTGCGCGGTGCTTGGAGAACATGCTGCACCAAACGTCATAACCTGTAGCACATATTGTTGAGGAGTGCTTCCAATTTTTCCATCATTCCAGAGAAACATCTGACTTCGTTGGTCTCGCGGGTTCATCCGCACTTGAAAAAAACATTTCTCTAAAGTCACCGGTTACTGCTACCTTATATTCCCGACAATTATAAAGGACCGTGAGCAGTCCTACAAGTTGATCCAGTCCGGTCAGTAAAAACTAATTTAGGCTGACCCCATTCACCTTTGCAGCTGCATCAAATACTCGTATCTTGCCAGGTTTGTTCGGGTTTGTGGCAGGAAAAATCGGTAGGAACCAGTCATTTGGCTTTTTGCTGCTTTGTTCTATCGGTGAAAGCTTTCTGATGTACCCTTTTTGCTCGTACTCTGCAATTTTGGAGTGCATGGCTTTATTCAGTTCTGGATTACGGCGCAGTTTTCTCTCCAGACATTCGTGACGCCTCAAAGCCATCGCTTTATTATCAGGAAGTTTTATTGTGTCGTACTTCCATGGAAGGCTCGCTTCGAAATGCCCATCTACCAACCGAACATTCGAAGAAAGAATTTTAAGCGCATGTTCTTCGTCATCAGAGCGCAATTGTTTCATTGGTCGATATACTCCTAGCGATTCTAAAGAGAAGTATTCTTTTAGAGCCAGATCCATCTCGTCGTCTTTTTTTTATAGCACGGGCAGATATGGACGTTCATAAATGTATTTCCGTCGTACCGGTTACAATCTGATGCGCCACTTGAACATGGCCTGTAAACTACCCATCCAAGTCGGGTTTTTGATGCTGACGGCTCGTTTGCCCCTCTTTCGACCGTTTTAAGGGTTTGGCTCAAGAAGCAATTATCAATGCCAATTAGGACCTTCGCAGTGGCATTTTGATATAATGGTAGTGGAAGACCTCTCAAATGGCTGTAGTGAGTCGCTTATTGCGTCGGTTCTACTGATTGATCACATAAGCCAAGGTTACGAATTGTATGGACCGTGTTCATGTCATATACGATAGATGACCCAACGCCAAATATCTTAACAGATAATTCTACGGACTCGTCTTCAACCCTGCTTTGGTTACCGGTCCACGATATGCACAATGTACGATGCTTGCCACTGATGCCTAGCTGTTTCAACAAGTCATGCTCCATAAACGTTGCCGACGATCCGTCATCTAAAATAGCGATAGTATCAACCTTCCTCCCATTCCCATATAACGTAACCGGCACATACTTGAACATAACTCCTCCGGAAGTAGCAGAGTGCACGTTACAGCTGGTGTTGACTCGACTCAATTCTGGCGGGATGTGTGATGATATTTGGTTGCTACCGGACGAGTGTAACAACTGATGATGACGGCGTTCGCACCCATTTACTCCGCACAACGTAGTTACTGAGCATGCTCCTGGGTGTTTGCGGAGGCACGTTCTACACAGTGACGCACGCTTTATAGTTGTCCAACGCGAACTCACATTCATGCCTAAGAACCTGCTGCAGTTGAACACGTTAGGACATCCATCCCCACACACAGAGCAACGCCACTTGTTGCCCTCAGTTGTAACTGGTTGTGATGTTGTTACTGCTGTCTGACCTGTGGAATGAATGCACTGATAAGCGTACTTACGGTCGTACTGACGGATATTATTGTCATGTTTCACCTCCCTACGACCGCTGGTATGCTTTACACCTCGACTGGCTGCGCGTACAAGCTCCTTCACCCACTTGTTGAAAACTGCCAGCGTGGTATGTGTACAGCGGTTCTGGTAATAGTACCAGTTCAGCCTTATATACGGCGGCAGCTTGTCCACCAGCTCCTTCAGCAGGGGTCCACCATCGAAATAGCTGTGCAGTCCAGATCCCGTTATCGATGCACAGAAGTTCCTCACAGCGACACCATAATCCACTAAAGCGTCAAACCGGTCTTCCTTCGGGGGCGGCATGCGGCGAATATTGGCCATCAGCGTGTTCACCACTAGTTCTGGACGGCCGTAGCACTCCTTCAAAATCTCGATCGCTTCAGGGATACTATCGGGATATAGCAGACAACTAGCAACTGCTTGACGAGCCTTTCCCTTCAAAGACGCCTGCAGCCGCAGCATATTTTCATCGTTTGTGTAGCCGCATATCGCCGCAGAGTGTTCATAGTTCGAAATGAACGCCATCCATTCCTTAGGGTCACCACTGAAGACAGGCAATTCACGACTCGTACATTTTCGCGCTGACACTTGACTCTGGTTAAATAACGGAAAGTTTGCAGAGTAACTTTGCGCTGTGGGGTGTGGTGTTGTCCTTTCTGGTATCACTGGCACAAATCTAACGGCTGGTCTGTACTGGTTAGCTAGCCTTTCATTAGGTATCGCGATTGGGCTTGTAGAAGGACGGTATGATTCTTCCAGTATGCGTTTTTTCTCCGCCATACGACATCGTTCACACCGTTCGATCGCGAGCAGTCTCTCTTCAAGCAGCTGTTGTTCGTACTGCTTATTGATCCGATGAAGTTCCTCTTCAATCGCTGTAGATTGCACGTTCGGTTTTCTACATGTCACAGGTGGCACTTCGACGGCGTAGGGAGGTAGGAGATGGTTATCCGAACGCATCGGCCCAGTAGCGGTGGCGGGAATATTAAATTCCAGTGGCCGTTGGTCCAGCTCTCCTACACGATCCGTATTATGCAGCCACTCCTCTATTTCCTGCTCCTTTTCAGCAATCGAAGACGTTGATTCTACAACAACGTCTGCTATCTCGCGTTCGATTGCCGCTAGCTCACGTTTAGCTTCGCGGGCTCTCCTCACCAACTCGTTCAGGGTGTCGTTTGCGGTTTTGATGATGCCCTCGACGATGGTCTCGATGACGCCCGTCCAGTGTCCGCAGGCCTGCAAGTAGAGTTGACCAACCGATCTGCACTGGTTCTGCTGGATCTGCCAGTACTGCTTGGCCTTCTAACAGAGGGGGGAAGCGGCTCCAGCCCTTCGAATAGAGGCTCTCCTTGATGAAAGATCGGCGTACGGGACATTCTGCAGGTGTTTTTGCAAGAAGCCGCGACACGAATATTTCCTCACGAATTAGGTATTTTCTTTTACTAAATTGTGCGATTAATCACGAAAGTATAGATATCACTCGCGAACACGTCTTCACGACCCGATGGCCTTCGAACGAAAAAGAATGATCTCCCGTTGCTTGATCCTTTGATCACTCTCTCGCCGGACGTTAGAGATCGCATTCCTCTTACATTACACGTGGCGGCGAGACGTGACGTCACGCGATTGGTCGAGAGAAAGATTATAGTATCAACGCGTTCGAATTCGTGTGCGAATAGATTCGCGTTCGGGCTTATAGAACGAACGTATTCTTCTTATAGCTTATAGCGAATTCGGCTTATAGAACGAACGCAAGTCGACTTCTTTCTCTGTTTCGAGTGGACCGTTTTATCGGTCACCAGCAGGCTTCACTATTCTCACTCGACCGTTTATTCTTTAAAGAGACCGTTTGTTCTGCGCACGGTGTATTTATCCCTTTTTTTCCCGCGATGGCCGTTGCGCCATCGCGTTACGCAGCGAACGTTGCCCTTTCTTAGATGTTCGAAATTCGAAGATCGATCTTGTCACCCTATCTAAACGTCTAAACCTATCTCCTGTCATTTTAGCTTGTTTACATTCCGCATGCCATAATAAAGGACACGCGGTTTGTCGGCACGGTTACTCGTAACAGTATGCGTGGGCAGGACCAGCAATCCAAGCATTTGAATGTGTGCGTGAATGGCGGTTTGTGCCGTGCTGAAAGTTTTTACTTTAGCTGCTGCTAGTGTAAAAACTTAAGGAAATCTTGAAGTAAAAATTTTTCACACGGAGCGCCTTCGGCAATTGTTGGCTGGGAACATGGCTTATACCACGAACGTACCAGAAAGGTATGCATGCTTCACCCATCAGGATCTAAAGGCAAGGACAAGGCAAAAGAGACACAGAAAACTTTCCTCACGGCTACACATGTCCTCTAGACGCGTTGTCTCTGCGTCTCGCTCGGTATCATAGCGGCATACGGCAGGTAAGCAGTACAAATGCTGCTACCTGATACGCACACATGTTTAACGAACACATCTATTCGGATTGGCTAGGTAAAGGGTTTACCCGACGGAGTAGCCGGAACGTGAAGGCGCAGACTTTTTCATGATTTTGTATGACTTCTGCTGTTTTGGACTGTACGTGTAGACACAGCCCAGTCCGCAAAATCGCCGCAATTCGCCGAAATCGCACATCACTCCCGCACATCCTTCCACAACGAAAGGTCTGGACAGACTGAGGATGCCTAACACCCGGATGAGTGCGATAGCAGAAAAAATCATGGTTGATCGAGAAAGATGGGTAGACTCGGTGTAGCGCAATCCGCTGGTAGATGCATGTGTGGGTGACCAACGAAATACTTCAGACCGCGCTCCTCGCGTTTTTCATCCATCATTTTTCGTCACACGCACACACCTCTACACGCGCGGCGGTTTGCCGTCCAAAATCTAGAGAGAGAGAGAAGACAGGGCATCTCGCTTTGGCACACAGAAAAATCTTTGAACAACTTCGGCTCTGCTACTTGGGAGGCTATCGCTCGAACCCTTGCTCGACGTTGAGTGGACCCAACAGACAAATCCGAAGTCGCTCGAAGGAAATAACCCAACGGTCAAAAGCCGAAGAATTTATATTGACCTTTGGCTTTTTCTATCTGTCTCTCGCTCTAATTTGAGTGATTTTTCCTTCGTGAGTATCCACGAGCTCCCTCGTGTGGTTGTTGTTGTTGGAAGTTGAAACCGAAACCCGCTCGTGCGCTGCCAAAATCAGCGAAGAACGAAATCGAGTGGCTCAAGCGAAAGAACGAAAAAAATGATGAACGACCCAACAGACAAATCCGAAGTCGCTCGAAGGAAATAAGGTTCGAGATGGGTTCGAGGGAGCTTATCGCTCGAACCCTTGCTCGACATTGAGCGGAAGCGATGGCTCGAACCTTTCTTCGTGTAAAAAGCCGAAGTTGGTTCGGGCTTCGAATGGGAAAAAAGTAAAACAACACACGCAAAGACACTGCGCAGTTTGATTTTGAGGCGTGCCTTTTTTTCGTGTTTGCCTTGGGGGGCAATTGGGGTGGGCGGGTTAAGGCTGAGCCCGCTTGTGCTTTGTGGAATCCTCTTTGCTGTCTGTTTTCCTGTGAACTGATGGAGAGTTATTTTTGTATATGGATTAAAGGGTACTTACTGCCGGGTCTTGATCCAGTGTTTGTGATAGAATAAATGTTTAGAACCAGCCGGTCAAACAGTCAAACTATTTACTAACAACGTATGATTTTTGTGTAGCATCACAGGCGTAAGTATCCGCGCAAGGAAAACCCGCTTACTGCTGAACATTTCAAATATGTGTGTAAGAAGAAAGCAGATTTTTTATGAATATCTTTGAAACTATTCATCGTATCCAAAACGATCTTCGAGAGTTAGATTCAGCAACTCAAAATATACTTAGAAAAAGTTTTTCATATATTTTTTTAATAACGGGTTCGGAAACTATTTCAAATGTTCAGAAACTTCGAACATCGAAAAATATCGATGGATTATATTGATCTTAGCATTGCGGCTTTTTTACACCGTTCCTTATGAAAATATTATCGATATAAACTTTCACGTGTCTTAACTGTATAAATTTATCAAATCAAAGACACTATAATTCTTAACACGATTGTAGGTTGCTACGGCCTACTCCGTCGTGTGGACTGTATTTCGTGGGAGCAGAACTCCCGAGCAAAAGCCTTTAAAAAGGCTGGCGCCTCGAAGGAAAACTCCGCTTCACTAACTACGGAATTTCCTACCGCGGTCTTGCCACTCTTATAGAAAATCGAATTTCTCTAAAAGAGCAATGCTCATCAAAAAGTTGAAGAGAGAACTTAGTAATTAATACTGGAATTCTAACTTGATTTATTGGTGATTTCTGGGGGGTTCTTATCAGGAGCCGACGTGCTCCGTTAGCGATACATACATTTTCCTGTTTAAATCCTGTTAAGTTGGCTATATTCCAACTGGATTCTTTGGGATTGAACTGGTCTAAATGGGAATTCTGTCTAATGGGAAAATACATGTAATGCGTGTTGCCTATGCATAGGCGTTGTTAATTCTTTGCCTAACTCGCGGGTGTGTTCTGCCTATCTCAAAATCCAACATTCTGCCACCTTAAAATTGAACAATTTTAATAATTTCTAATTGATAGGCAAAACACACAACCTAACTAGTGGCCTAGTGATGTTCATTTTTGTACTTGTGCGCAACGTTGCTACCCTAATCTTTCCATCTTTTCCTGGATGGACTTCCGTAACGCGTGCCAATGGCCATGTCGTTGGTGGCACATTGTCCTCTTTGATCAATACTAACGTACCTGGTTTAATCTCTTGTCCTTCGCTTATCCATTTCGAACGCGGCTGAAGCTGTTGAAGGTATTCCCTGGACCATCTTGTCCAAAAGTGGCGTTTTAGCTGTTGTATGAGGCGCCAGTGAGTAAGTCTGTTTTCAGGAACGGTCGTCGTTTCGGCGTCTGGAACCTGCTGCAGATGTGACCCAACCAAAAAATGGCCTGGGGTAAGGGCTGTTGCGTCAGATGGATCCTCCGTCATCGGGGTGAGAGGACGAGAATTCAAGCAACACTCGATCTCAGCCAATAACGTCGTCATATCTTCAAAAGATAGAGTGGTGTTTCCCAGAACTCGAACCAGGTGGTGCTTGTAAGTCCAATACCCGCGTACTGTCGACGCTTGAAGCGCCTGTTGAAGTATTGCACCCAATATGCCACAATCCTTCGAAGCCTGGAGAATGATGAGTATAGCGTAAAGATGCGATGTGGTGGTTTTTCTGTAACTGGACAAGCTACTGTGGTGACTCGCTGCTCTGCTGCTGCTGCTTCACATGATGATGGTAATGGTGATTCAGGCCACTGGTCCTCGGGTAGACAAATCCAGGAAGGACCCTGCCACCATAGCGGATTGTCTAGAAGGTCCTTGCTCAAGCAACCACGCGATGCTAAGTCCGCTGGATTGTCGACTCCGGGGATGTGCCGCCAAACACTTCCTTGGGTCAAGTGTTGCACTTGGGAGACGCGATTGGCGACGAATGGTTTCCAGCAATTTGGCGATGCTCGTAACCAATGAACTACGGTCATGGAATCCGTCCAGAAAGTTGCAGGAGACGAGAGCTTGACCGCTAATCTGACCCGATCATATAGCAAGCTGGCCAATTGTGCAGCGCACAATTCCAGTCGAGCAATGGAGTGTTTGCTATTTATCGGTCTCACCTTAGTTTTCGACGCGTACAGTTGCATCGTGATGTTCCCTTTGTCATCTCGGCTTCTGATGTAGCAGCATGCGCCATATCCCTTTTCCGATGCATCGCAGAAAAAATGGAACTGGCTTGATGTCGAATCGGGCCTGATGGCTACACGAGGAATGTGTAGATTTTGTAAATGTATCAACTGGTTGTGGAAGTTGATCCATTCTCCTTGTAGATGATGTGGCAACTCGTCATCCCATCCCCAGGGCTGTTGCTGCTCCGTTTGTAGGGTCCAGATGCGTTGGAGGAACTGCTTGGCCATGGCTTTTACGGGATCGACGATGCCCAAAGGATCATAGATCCTGGCGATGCACGATAGCACCTTTCTCTTGGTGATTGCCCCAATCACGTATGGGGTGTTGATTTTAAACTGCAACGTGTCAGATGCTGGGTCCCAAATCAAACCGAGGGTGGCGAGAAGTCCCTTCGATCCACTGGTAGCATAAAGGCTGGATGCTAATTTCTCCTGGTTCACTTCTGAAGTACTGATGGGTCGCTGGACGCCCACTTCCGCAGCTCGAATCCTGCACTAGCGTAGAGTTGCTCAGTTTGCAGCTGCAGCATCTGCGCCGCTTCAGATGATTGCCCGCCGGAAACGAAGTCATCTACGTAGAAGTCACAGGAACGTTCTGCGGCGACTGGAAACTCTCCTCCATGGTCCGCTACGATTTGTTGCAACGAACGCACTGCCAGGAATGGAGCGGATGCTGTCCCATATGTTACCGTGTTGAGCTCGTACTCCTGAATCGTATCGTTGGGTGAACTTCGCCAAATGATGCGTTGCAGTGATCGGTCCTTTGGATGAATCCAAACCTGCCGGTACATTTTGGTGACGTCAGCGGTAAGGGCGACTGGTTGAGTCCGGAACCGCAGCAAAATAGAAGTGGCATCTTGTTGAATTGTCGGTCCGACCATTAGTGTGTCGTTCAAAGACACACCCGTTGAAGATTTGCTCGATGCGTCAAACACCACTCGACACTTCGTCGTGGTGCTGTCGGTCTTGAAGACCGGATGATGTGGTAGATAAAACGATTCATCGTTCTTTGAAGAAGCTGCCACCTTGCTCATATGGCCTAAGCGAAGGTTCTCTTCCATGAAGTCCACATAGGCACGTTGGGTGTCGGGTTCTCGTTGAAGTCGACGTTCTATCGCTAGGAACCGTCGAAGTGCGATAGTCTTTGAATCGCCCAGCTTGCCAATCATTTCTGGCTTGCGTGGAAGCTGAACCATGTACCTGCCATCCTCTTCTCGTGTGGTGGTTGCAGTGTAGTGGTCCTCACAGGCTCGTTCTTCGATGCTCCAGCTCGGTGTGTTGCTCAGGTCTTCGATGGCGAAAAACTGCTTCATCAGGTTGTCCAACTCGTTCGTGTGTGTTGCCACCGCACACATTACTGGAGACATGGGTTCGGTGATGGTAGCACTGCCACTGACTACCCAACCAAATTCAGTTTCCTGAATGGTTGGCATGTTGTCACCCAGGGAGAGTCGTCCGGTCCTCAGGATCTCGAAGAAGTGTGTTGCTCCCAAGATGATGTCAATGGTTCCTGGCCGATTGAAGAATGGATCAGCCAAGATGCAGGTTTCAGGTATCTTCCAATGGCTGACATCAATCAGTTGAGTTGGTATGTCTGCTGACAGCTTCGGTAGCACAAGCAACTCCAATGATGCAGTATAGCTCGAGCATCGAGAATGGATGGTGGTTTCGATGGAATGTCGCACATTCGATCTTGTACTGCCACCAATACCTGATAGTGGAAGATTGATTAGCTTCCGCGGCAATTCCAGGAACTGTGCCAATCTGCCGGTGATGAAGTTGGATTGAGCTCCGCTATCCAAGAGAGCTCTTGCTGGATGGCTAACTCCGGCACGATCGGTGATGTTGAGCACTACTGTTGACAATAGCACTGTGGATGGCACTGCTGTCGTCAATGAAGTCATCGATGCCCCGATGAATGTTGGTTGAGCTGCATCGACTGGAAGCTGATGAGATGTTGCAGCGGCGTCTGGAGGCTGAAGAGATGGTGCTGCTGGAAGCTGCTCCCCATGAAGTAGATGATGATGACGTTTCTTGCAGATACGGCACGTCCATTTCGATCGGCACTGCGAAACCGGGTGTCCAGCGCTGAGGCAATTGAAACAGCGTTTCAATGACTGTACTTTACTTTTCCTATGCACTACGGACATCGCGATGAAGGTTGGACAGTTCTGAAGAGTATGATGCTGCTGGCACAGAACACACGATGGATTGGCAGCTGTGGTGGAGGTGAAAGCTTTGGTGCTTGTTGATTTCCGTGACGTCTCTGGCGTGCAGCTTTCGAGCACCTCACATTGACGATTGATGAAATCGAGAGTTTTGAAGAGATCCGGAAACTCTCCATGTTCCAACGAACTCTCCCATGCTTTCCTTGTGTCAGCGTCCATACATGAGCTGAGAAGATGTGTGATGATGAGGTTGCTGGTACTGTCGATAGTCTGCTTCATAAACACTAAGCCTTCCACATGACTCTTGCACGTCTCCGCTAGCTTCCGCAGGTCCTTTGCAGATTCTCGGGGTGCATGCTTCAGCTGAAGCAATCCTGCGATGTGCTTGTCGACAATCAGCCGAGGATTCTCAAAACGCCTCTCCAAGACGTCCCAAGCCGCCTGGAAGTTGTTGCCATTCAGAATGGACGTGTTCAGGATGCCAGCTGCTTTCCCTTGCAGCGCTTTGTTGAGATGGTGAAGTTTTACTGCATCCGAGTCATTAGTCCGCTTCATGATGTCTAAGAACATGGCCTTGAACGTTGGCCAGTGTTCGTATAGACCATCAAAAGTCGGCATTGGGATGTTGAGATGATGCTGAATGGAGACCGATGATGATGCAACTTCAGGAGGTGTTGTAGCTGACGATGGCTTTTTGTCGATTACGACCAACCTTGCTGCCTTAGAAGCATATAGTGAGTGGAATGCTTCGTCTTTTGCCAAATCTTCGTCTACGTCATCTGGCAATTCTTCGAGGATTAAATCCATGACATGGCTCTGCACCGCTTTCAGTTCTTCCAGCATACCTCGTTGGACTTGAGATATGCTGTCGTCTTTCTGTTCGGTGTTTATGTTTGCCAGCTTGCGGAATAAGCCTTTGTGTTTGGCGCGTAGACTTTGGATGTACTTTGAAGAGTTTGGCTGCGACGCTTCACGTCTTTCTTGACCATTGGCTTGTGCCATTTCGATGCCTTCCTGCTCTTCGATGATTTGCTGGTCTTCTTCTTCTACAGGAGGTGCACGTGAGACTGACATTTGGCAAGTCTAATTTCCACGTATTGACGATGATCGCTGTTGTCTTTGATGTACTTGAAGTAGGACCAACATGCCTGGGTGTCCGTCGAGGATGGGACCAACCCGCCTGGGTGTCCGTCAAGGATGAAATCAACCCGCCCGGTTGTCCGCTGAAGATGCATCCCTTGTTGCCGAAGAATGCAATCCGTCCGATTGCCGAGGATGGGACCAACCCGCCCGGTTGTCCGTCGAAGATGCAACCCTTGTTGCCGAAGAATGCAATCCGTCCGATTGCCGAGGATGGGACCAACCCGCCCGGTTGTCCGTCGAAGATGCAACCCTTGTTGCCGAAGAATGCAATCCGTCCGATTGCCGAGGATGGGACCCACCCGCCCGGTTGTCCGTCGAAGATGCAACCCTTGTTGCCGAAGAATGCAATCCGTCCGATTGCCGAGGATGGGACCAACCCGCCCGGTTGTCCGTCGAAGATGCAACCCTTGTTGCCGAAGAATGCAATCCGTCCGATTGCCGAGGATGGGACCAACCCGCCCGGTTGTCCGCTGAAGGTGCAACCCTTGTTGCCGAAGATGCAATCCGTCCGATTGCCGAGGATGGGACCAACCCGCCCGGTTGTCCGTCGAAGATGCAACCCTTGTTGCCGAAGAATGCAATCCGTCCGATTGCCGAGGATGGGACCAACCCGCTCGGTTGTCCGCTGAAGATGCAACCCTTGTTGCCGAAGATGCAATCCGTCCGATTACCAAGGATGGGACCTTGGTTCTGGTTGCGTAATCCGGTTCGAAGGACCAAAATGTAGGTTGCTACGGCCTACTCCGTCGTGTGGACTGTATTTCGTGGGAGCAGAACTCCCGAGCAAAAGCCTTTAAAAAGGCTGGCACCTCGAAGGAAAACTCCGCTTCACTAACTACGGAATTTCCTACCGCGGTCTTGCCACTCTTATAGAAAATCGAATTTCTCTAAAAGAGCAATGCTCATCAAAAAGTTGAAGAGAGAACTTAGTAATTAATACTGGAATTCTAACTTGATTTATTGGTGATTTCTGGGGGGTTCTTATCAGGAGCCGACGTGCTCCGTAAGCGATACATACATTTTCCTGTTTAAATCCTGTTAAGTTGGCTATAGTCCAACTGGATTCTTTGGGATTGAACTGGTCTAAATGGGAATTCTGTCTAATGGGAAAATACATGTAATGCGTGTTGCCTATGCATAGGCGTTGTTAATTCTTTGCCTAACTCGCGGGTGTGTTCTGCCTATCTCAAAATCCAACAACGATATGAGCTCGGAATATTTATTTAAAAATATTTCATTTTTACTCCCCAGAATTTCAAGATTGTCACATGAAATATGAATAAAAAATAAATGATAATAATATAAAACTGAAAATGTTTTAATAACAATAATAAAGGAAACAAATATTGCATAGAAAATACAGTTTTTCTACATCATAAGCATGAATCCCGCCGCGCGAAAAAGCAGCACACCCTTCCCTCAGTAGCCTTTGTATTCCACTGACCAACCCAAATAACCAAGATTGCGAAAATGCCACCAATTTCCTGTATCCAGTTGCATGAAACAAATCCAAAACACTGTCAGTTTGGTGGGTTAAACCACACATCTACAAAAGCGAATGAAGTGACAATGTTTGTTAAAGTCAGTTTTTTATTTATCACCCCAAAATGTGTTTAATTGTGCAAAGGAAGCAATGAAACTTATGTGTTTAAGTTCATTTGTTGTGAAACACATTTGTGTGAGATGTGGATGCGTGTGTTTGTTTACTTGCAAATGGACTGTTTCATTTCGATGGTCAGAGCACAGTTTATTTATTATTAATATTGCCGAAGTTATGCTGTGATGTAAGTGTATGAGTTTAAGTAATCGATGTGTTAAAATCATGTGCAGTATATTGACCTTAACCCGCACTTGATCCATATTTTTCTCGTCAACATGCTTGGAAAAGGTGGCAGGGTGGCCACTCGAATCAGGATTTAAATTTCCCGGTTTTTCCCGGTTTTTCCCGGTTTTTCCCCGGTTTTTCCCGGTTTTTATCGAATTTTTTTGGAGTTTTCCCGGTTCACTATGCTTCGTGTGCCGGTTTTATCGATACTTCAATTCCAAATTATTATGTCATACGTTTTCAAAAATCGTTATGTAGAGGATGGTAAGTAAACACGAGCATTACAGGACAAATGGACACTTGTCATGAAAACTGGATAAAATTTATTAGTGAGTTATTCAAAAATATAGTATCCAATCTGGAGGTGTCACAACACATTTGAGAACCATTTTTGGCATGATTTCTATCAAATTTGTACCAACTAATTTTCAATCATGCGCTCGTTTGTGGATCTAATTTGGCTACTATGGATCTTAAGCTATTTAAATATGCATTCTTTATATTTTTGGAAGTTTTTTATGAGCAAAAAACTGATGAAAAAACTACAAAAAAAAAATTACAAATATTGCTTTTTGATGGTTTTGCATCATGACACTAACGTGTAAAGACTTTAACCCGTGGCCAAGATATTTTTCATCGGCTATCAATTGTTGATTTACAGATGTAATCTTTTTTTTTTCTTTGGCTCAACAACCGATGCCGGTCAAGGCCTGCCAACCCACCACTTGTGGGGTTGGCTTTCAGTGACTTATTGATTTCCCCCCATAGCAGGATAGTCAGTCCTACGTATGGCGGCACGGTCTATTTGGGGCTTGAACCCATGACGGGCATTTTGTTAAGTCGTACGAGTTGACGACCATGAGACCGGCTCACAGATGTCATCACATAACCTTAAAAAAGTTGTTGTCCTGTTGTTGTCCTTACATGTTGTCCTTAAATGTTGTCCTTACACATTGGTTGTACACATGTTGATGGCCTGTGGTAAGTTGGAAACAATATACGAAACATCCCAATAATAGAAAATACACTTAGTACGATGATAAACAGTGATAGCAAAAGTTTGTGATAATTTCCCGGTTTTTTGGGAGAATTTCCCGGTTTTTCCCGGTTTTTCCCGGAAAAATAAAATTCACGGCTAATTCCCGGTTTTCCCGGTTTTCCCGGTTGAGTGGCCACCCTGAGGTGGGCTAAGCGTTAACAAGGTTAATATATCTTACAGGGTTTCCCGCGATTAATTGGTTGGTTTTCATCAATTTTTGGTGGGTTTCCATATATTTTTGGTGCGTTCCCACGATTTTTTTGCCGTTTCCCATAATTTGATGGTCGAATTGTATTGATAACCAATAAATCGTCGGAAACCCTGTATTAGAACTGACAGCTTCGATTGTTCTAAAATTTGGTGGGTTAACGACTGAATCGACCACCACTAACCCACGTGGGTATGAATTGGCTTTACAGTGGGTTAAGGCCGAGTTGGTTATTTGGGAAACCACGAGGAATTCTTCGGGTCTCTTCAACTGAACGAGAAAACCCCGCTGTTTCCCATCTTCTTCCATACATTCGCTCAACGCACACACACACATTGCGTTTGCAGCTGTAGAACTTGATGCAGAATGCATGCTTTCTTGCTCTGGCACAGAGTAAAAGGCTCGAGCGAATTCGGCTTTGTCTGTTGGGTCATGCTATATCATGAGCAGGCCAACAAGAGAGAGACAGAGAGTCAATATCATGACGAATCAATATTATGATGCGAAGTATACCGAGAGATAGCAACACAAATTGAGATTAAATAATCGCTGAATACATAAAAACTGAAGTTGTTTTTATATAAAAAGTTTTTCTAAGTAAATAATAATAAATCATACACACATGTGTAAAACCTGGAATTTTATCAATTTGAATAAAACGTTGAAGTTGTAACAAAGGCACAAAATCGCAAGACAGAAGAATAGACAGAAGGCTGAGGGTGTTGTAAGTACAACAATTCGTAACAATCTTCTCGTAGCAGCTGAAGAGTGCGGACGCGTCCTACCAAGCGCTCCCCGACTGACTCGTATTTTATACCCCCGTGATCAGTGCAGTGCAGAGTTACCTGTGTCCAAACAGTGCAGTGCTGGAAAGTGTTGTTCGTGTTTGTTGTTTCAGGAGTTTTGTGCTGTAGTATAGTGCGTGTGGGAAAAACAAACTTAGACATCCCTTTACGTCGTTCGTTGTTTTCACAGCGAGACGTTAAAGTTGAATATTTATCATTTTTAAGAACAATCCTAACGCACTTTACGTTGTTCGCTTTTCTCAAAGCGATACGTAAAGTGTTGTGCCCCAAGGTTGTAGCCTGTTTTATGAGTGCAGATAGTGGAAGTTTCTATGAAGTGAATGTTTAAAGACATTAGTCTGGTGGACTCTCTAAAGATATTTGTGTTCAGAAGTGAAGTGGTATTGTTATGCAGTGGACATTGTGGAAAACTTGAGACAGTGAAGTTTTTGAAGTGCCATTGCTGAGAGGGCCGACAATATGTTGGACCCTCCTCCTGCCGCGAGAGCTAATCCCCCTCACGGCACGAGTTCCCGGGCTAGGACATACCCGGATTGGTTTAACGGCGAGGAAGGAGAGCTAAAGTATCTTGTACTGACCACCGAAGAAGCAAAGCCGCTATCAGACCCGTTCATCGTAGGCAAAAGTCTACAACAACATGTTGGACGACCGGTAGAAGGTAACCTGATTAACAATAATTCCAAATACCTCTTGAAAACCCGATCATTGTCCCACTACAAAAAGCTATAAACACTAACTAAACTTATTAATGGAACACTTATCACCATCACACCCCACACTACACTTAATATCGTCCAATGCGTAATTTTCTCTACCGACCTTAAACATTAGAAGGATGAAGAAGTTTTAGCCAATTTAAAAGAACAACAAGTTACTGAAGGGCATCGTTTTACTCGTAAAGTTAATAGTGAAATAATACCTACCAATTCTTTCCTCCTCCGTATTGCTGCAACACGTGTCCCCTCTGCTACCCGCCTTGGACCACTCCAAGTGATTCCCCGTACATATTATCCCAAACCCATGCTTTGTCTTAATTGTGCTCACTATGGTCATACCAAGCTGAGATGCAAAACCTCACAGGTTTGCCACAATTATGGTATTCCTGCCCATGGTGAATGCACTGTTCCACTGAAATGTGTGAATTGCAAAGGCAACCAAAATTCTTTTGACAAATCCTGCCCATGTTATCTCAAGGAACATGAAGTAATTAAATATAAAATTGATTACAACGTGTCTTTCTTTGAAGCACGAAAATACATAGATTCCCAACTGCATGAACAGAGCGCAGTTCAACAAAGGCTCACTCTCGCTCAAGTTGTCTCCTCGAATCCAAAAACTAACGTTGCCCCATCCACTAAACCCGTCTCTAGGGACGAAGAAATAGCCAATCTTAAAAACAAAATGAAGAACTTTTGAAAAACTTAGTCCACCTGTTGCCACTCCTGACCCAAAAGACAAAATTATTGCCAGACTTAAACAAGAAAATGCTTATCTAAATGAGAAAATTGATCTACTAACAGAAACTATCAAAAACATGCAAATCGAACAAACCAAATTTTTTAACACTTTTAATCACAACAAAACCACTGATAAAGTTGAAACAATGGACCTATCCGTAGAGTCTGACTCTTCTTGCTCCTCGTCCCTTCTGGACGGAAGCAAAGCGACCTCTTCAAAGGCGCTTAAAAAACGAGCTCTCTCAAAGGGCTCCTCTTCCTCCGAGGTAAAAAAAACCTCCCTCCCTCCCAAAAATCTCCTTCACAAAAAATCCCCCACATCTTCCATGCCTTTCTCTTCCAATCCCCTAAATTCCGAGAGAGAGGAGCAGTGTTGCGAACGGTGATAGTCGTCGACATCAAATTTTATAAAATGATACTTTTTGAAGCATCGCATTCTAGATCCACGCATTCATTCGACAATCACAGAAAAAATATCATTTGACACGATGATATTTTTCTGCTACAATCATTTGACTTTTTGATTTTGCCGTACCTCAAGTGAACTAGATCTTCATCGAAAATGGGTCCTTTTTCGTGTTTTCGCGTGAATTTCTATACTCCTGTAAGAGAACACCATTTTCCGGGTTGACTGAGTGAAAATATCAAGTGGTCTAATGGCTAAGTATCGATAAATGCACGATAGAGCAGTTCTGGCGTCTCATGAAAAATGTCAAATGACATTCATTCTACAGTTTTTGCAATCATGTCATCGAAAAACCATTGATTGTTATTGCATAAATGATTGTCGCTTTTGGAAAGTCGTGTCATGGTAACCATGAATATCATGATCAAAAAATGATTTTGACACCCGCTTACTGCGAATATCATAAAAAAATGTCGACAATTAACAACACTGGAGAGGAGCCCCTTCTCTCTCCCGATAATGCCCCATTCATCGAGGTGAGGAAGACACAGAGGAAGAAAACTTCTAAACTACAATGACTACATCTGCTTTTTTAACAACTTCAAACATTCATTCTACAAATTCCCATCCTCCGTTAAATAATAATACACCTTTGTTTGCCATGTCCTGGAATATTAGGAGCATGAGCCGTAACTCTGATGAACCAAAAATTCTAATTACCCGCTACAACCCAACAATAGTCGCCTTACAAGAAATAATGACCATATCAAACCTAAAAAGTTCTCCATTCAATAACTATACCTGGCATTTTTTCCTAACACCAACCAACATGCATTACTCCGTTGTCATAGGCATACCAAACACATACCCTGTAACCCTGTTAATATTTTTACCAACATACCCGCAATAGGCGTTAAAATATCTTCACCAATAGAATCCACAATTGTTAGTCTCTACCTTCCCCCTTCACTATCTCCTTCTATTGTTGTTCAGGAAATGGAAACTATGTTATTATTATTATTATTATTATTATTATTTATTTAATCTTTAACGGGCCGTATGGCCTAATTAAGATGTAACAGTTCAATTAAAAATAAATAATAGCAAAAACAAGATTTGCATCGCAATTCACTGCGGCCACGGCAAAATCCAGAGACGTTCCTTGAAGCACTGAGTTGAGATGTCGAAGTCGAAGCAATCCGAAACAGTGTTGAAAACAGCCGACATGCGGAACATAGGGTCCGACCGACCAGCACTGGAACGGGGTTGAGCGAGCCGTAGAGTTTCTCTAGACCTAAGTATTCGGGATGGTGCGTAGATATCGACTCGATGCAACAAAGCCGATGAGTCGATAGAGCCATTTAGCAATCCTGCGATGAAAGAGCACTGTGCATTGCGTCTTCTAACCGAAAGAGGTTCAAGACCTAGAAGACGGCACCGCGCAGCATACGGAGGAAGATTATTGCGATCCTGCCAGGGAAGTAGGCGTAGGGCATATCTCGTGAGCTTACGTTGAATCGCCTCAAGTCGAGCAATTGAAGAAGCGGTAGTTGGGCTCCAGACTACGCACGAATATTCCAGAACCGAACGAACGATACAGTTGTACACAGCTTTGATGCACATGGGGTTGCGGAATTCATTAGTTGTCCGGATAACCACGCCAAGTAATTGATTTCCTCTGGCTACAACGTCATCGATATGCTGTTTAAAGTTCAAACTAGAGTCAAGCAGAACGCCCAGGTCTTTGGCATGATTCTGTCGATTAACTGCAGTGCCGTCCATGAAGTAGGTCCCAGTCACTGGGCTCCTGCATCGACTAAAAGACACACAGTAGCATTTCTCGATGCAGATAGTCAGTCCATTACGCTTGCACCACGAACAGAACATTTCGATGCAGTCTTGCAGGAATGTACAATCACCTGTGTTGTGAATAGGCGCAAAAGTTTTTGCGTCGTCGGCAAACAGACTGATACTGTCGGGAGGTAAAGCGAGGGTAACATCGTTGATAAACAATATGAACATAGCAACATAGCGGGCCAATATTGCTTCCTTGTGGCACACCCGAGCTGCTGACTATTTCTTTGGACATGTGCTTATCAATTTTCACGATGTATGTGCGATTAATTAGGTAAGACTTAAGCCACTGTACGAGCGAGCTGGGAACTCCTAGCTTATCGAGTTTAGCGAGAAGAATTGCGTGCGGAAGAGAGTCGAATGCTGCTTTCAGATCAGTATAAATTGCATCGACTTGAGCTCCGGCATCAATTTGACTAGTGCAATAGGTTACAAATTCAACCAGTTTCGTGGTAGTCGACTTTTTTGGCACGAATCCATGTTGATACGGGCTTAGGTAGCTGCGGCATGCATGTAGCAGATTTTTGTATATCACTAGTTCGAACACCTTGGCAATTGCACACAAAGATGTAATACCCCGGTAGTTGATGACATCTGTCCTGTCGCTCTTTTTGTAAATAGGAACCATCCAAGATTTCCTCCATGTTTTGGGAAAGTAGCCATTGGCTAGCGATGTATTGAACAATTTTGCAAGGATAGGTGCTACTGTCGTTTGACAGCGTTTCAGCACGGTAGAAGGAATTCCGTCGGGTCCAGGAGCGAAGGATGGCTTTAGTTGCGCTACGGCAGATAAAATGATCTCACTGTCGATGAAAGGAGTGCTCATGTTAATTGTGCCAGCCGGAGTGTTGACGAGAGCAGCATCAATGGTATCGGTATCATTCATGGCCGGTGAAAAGCAATCTGCGAAGCGATCCGCGAAGAGATTGCACATTTCATTAGTGTTGGCACTTGTTGCTCCTTTGTACGTAATGGATTTCGGTGTATGCGTGGATTTTGTTTTGCTGTTGTAGAAGCGCCAAAACGAGTCAGGCCACCTGCAGAGGTTACGTTGAATTTTACTAAAATATCTGCGATATCGAAACCTGTTATAGCTGCAGTATAAAGAGTGCGTGTCAAAGTAGATCGAGCGAGATCTTTGGCAGCGGCGCGTTTGGTAGTGACGATAAGCAGCTCTTTTTACACGTTTGAGTCGTTTGAGTGTGCGGTCCGCCCAGGGGGGGTTAGGTTTAGGACGCTGAACTGGGACGCATACAACAAAGGCTTGCAGCATGAAGGACGAGAATGAACATACTGCTTCGTCAAGTGAAACAAAATTGGAACAATGAAAGCTATTATTAAACATTGATATCATGTCGTTCAGTTTCACATAGTCAGCTTTAGCAAAGTTAATACGATAAAATGCGGTTGTCGTCGAGTTTTGTCGAGTCGTCGAATTGCGTCGGGTCGACGAGTTAATACGTATATTGAAGTCAAACGCTGGATGGTAGGAGTTAAGAGGTACAAACGGAACAACACTTGGAAAGACAGGCGAACACAATTTAGCTGCAGCATTGTTAGCGTAGAGCAGGTCAAGCATGCGTCCGTGCGAATTATTGATGTGATTAAGTTGCACTATACCGTTAAATTTAAATCCATCCACAAAGGTGTTGTTGGCCAGTGAGCGCGCAGTTGGTTCACAGTGCGTGATTGATGAGTATGCTGGCGAGGACGAAGGATCAGCTGTGGACCAGCTTATGCTAGGCTGATTGAAATCGCCAATAACAAACAGCAGATCCGAAGGCTTCAGTGTGAGAGTGAAGCCGCTGATACAATCATGTAGAGAGCAAAGAGTCGATATCTCGGAGCTAAGCTGCGGTGGAATGTATACTACCATGATGTACAGATGTGTGTTATTGCAGGTGATGCGCACACAAATATACTCGAGAGAACGATCACGGGAAGGTAATTCTATCGACTCGTATGCGTTAGAAACGGCTAGCAAAACACCACGGAGCCGCTGAGAGAGCGATCACAGCGGTAAACAGAGAAGTTGTTGTTGAAGAGAAGAGCAGATGGAATGTTGTCAACAAGCCAAGTTTCCGTGAGGGCGATAAGGTCGAAGTCAGCCTCCGATACAGTTAGGTGAAATTCTTTTGTTTTAGTACGCAAACCTCTAACGTTTTGATAATAGCAGCTTAAATACTCAGCGGTAGCGTTGTCATTGTGGTGGTTGGATAAAGCGGGTGTACGGTAAGTCAATTAAGCTGCGTTGTCAGAGCATGAGGCTTGGCGTGTTTGTTGCGTGCAATGAGCGGAACTTCGTCTAGTTGAGAAAAAGCGATCGATTGTAGACTGGTGCAGGTGCGGAGATGAAGCGCGGTGGTTTTGGGGCGGTCCAGAAACAAGTGTTGAGTTGGGTGCTTCCAAAGTATCATTCACCAGGGGGTGACACTGTTGTGATGATGTTGTTTCAAGACCAGGTGGAGTAGACGTGCGTGCTGCTAAACGGTGAGTCGTTGTTGGTGTGCGTGTGGTGTAGCGGTGATCAGTACTAGTAGCTGGTGTGCATGTTGTAAAGCGGTTTCGGGTGGCTATAGGAGATGAGGTTTGGTGGTCGTGTTGACGGGATGGAAAAAACTCACGTACACCGATACCGACGGGCCAAGTGGATGGTGTGAGTGCCGCATCTCGAAGGATAGCCGGGACTCTCAGTTTGAATGAAAGCCAATTCATGCTGTCCACACTAACCCCTCTTCTCAGCAGGCAATACGCTATAACGTCATCGGTGGCTAGGCGACGCTTTACAGAAGCGACCACTTGTTCCACAGTGACGGCCGTTGATAAGCGGGATAGGCGGATCCAGATCCTATCTGTGAATGGCTCACGAGGTGCAGCTTGAAGCGGTGATGATAACGGATCGGTTCCCACCAGTTCATGCGGTTGTGTAGGTGCCGGCTGGACGGCAATCGTGGTATTGGTGTATGCGTTTGGCGATGACGCGGCACAAAGGATGTTACCGCGACTGTTTACAATTCTGTTTGCACCAGGAGATGACGAATCCTCGATTAAGCGCCTCCGCTTTCTACCAGTAGCCGGTCGAGGATCAGGATTCCGAATGTGAGGCGTGGATGCAGTTTGAAGGAGGGTAAAACCACTGCGAACTTCGGCGACAATAGGCTCAACGAGCTTGCCGATAGCTGCTACAGCTGAGGTGAGGGCGGCTTGGAAACCGACCTGGGCGCCTATTTCTTTTACCGAACGGCAAATAAAAAAAATTCTTGGTTCATTTGCAAGGTGTGTGCGATGCGAATTATAAATTCACAATAATTGATGTTGGAGAGTATGGAAGATGCAGTGACAGTGGAGTTTTCAACAGCTCAGCTATGTTCAACATGCTGGAAACTGGGAAGTTGAAGCTCCCACAAGCCAAACCATTGCCAGGGACAGATGAAAACATGCCTCACGTTTTTCTAGGAGACCAAGGGTACCCTTTTAAAACGTATTTGTTGCGTCCATATGCAGCACACAACATAACACAAGAGCAAATCTATTTTAATTATAGATTAAGCAGGGCCAGACGATGCATCGAATGTGCTTTTGGCATCGCCACAAGCAAATGGCGGTGCCTTAAGACAGAATTACAGTTGACAGCGGAACACGTTGGTATTGTTATAAAAGCTGTTTGCCTTCTGCATAACATTTGCATAACGTTTCGAGACACTGATGATACAGTTTTGAATATTTGTGCAAATAGTACTCAAAATAATTCTAATGCCCGTGTTAATAGATCGTAAAGACATGGGCGGGGTAATAATCATCCATCGCGAATAGCCAGAGCGACGCGTGATCGCTTTAAAATGTATTTTAATGACGATAAAATATGATATGGAATAGATGATATAGTACTTAACATTTATGATTAGCTTTGCGGTTGCATACGTTTTCAATTGTAGATGCGATAAACATTGCACTTCACGGATTCACGGCTCGTTTCATTGACGGGATTGATATACGGTCGTCTTCCAATCTCGAAGCCCACTTGGTGGTTGTTGTATGCGTATAACTGATCGTATCAAAGATTTGGCTTGGTCAACAAGCATGTAATGTAGCGGTTGTAGCGCCGGATAAGTAAGTAAGTATACATACCAAAAGGCAATCATGGATTCCTTATATCCTTGCACTTACATCCCTGTTCAGCAATCCCGGTCTGCACGAGTTAAGAATCAGAAATATCGATGAACGTGGCAACATCATCGATGGTCCCGATCGCTTAGCTACCATCGATATGCACCGTTAGCAGTTAACCGGCTAGCAACAAAATCGCAAATAGACAAAATTTACCCCATGAGATAATTCGGACAACGGTGCAATCTGATACACTTCCCCCACACCTTCCCTTTTCCTCATCTACCCAACACTTGTCGATGAGAAAATAAATTAATTCATTCAGCAATTGGCATTTCACTAGGTGTAGCGTTTCGGATTGTGCTGTGAGTATTTTTTAGGTCGTGTGTGAAAAGTGTTAATATTATAAGTAAGTTGCGTTTGCGTTTATTAACCCACGCCAAAATATTACTGATTGTTAACGCTACAGTAAATTTCCGTCGAAAAAGGCCCTACGGCGCCAGCCCATCCCTTTTTATAGCGAATTGCGCCGCCTACGCTTTTCAACTTTCCAACTCGCGCGTGTAACCACTACTCGTCACCCCAATGCACAATGGGCATTTGCCGGGATGAAATTCAAAAAATCAACTTTGTAATAGCGCAATTCCAAATAGAAGGTTTTAATACTAAGGGTTAAACTAAGAAATATACCAAATATGAGTTCTTTATCTTTTCTGGTTCTCTAGAAAAGACCTCTCAAAGTTGAGACTTGTTAATAAAATGCAGAAAAATCTTCACTTTTTTGGAAAACTTTGAACCTTTGTAACTTTTTCAAATATGAACCGATTTTGATAAGTTTAGCCATTTTTCAAAGGATATTTAGGCAGCTTTATAAAAACATAAAAGATTTTTAGTTAAGTTAATTTTATGCAAAAATATACGATAATAACTGAAGAAACTTCATGAAAATTTTCATCATTTTAATTTTTGACTTGATGCCATCATGAAAGTGGCGTAGAGTGGCGTTGTCTCATATATGTCGCATGATAGTGTAATATATATACTGTCAATCTGTGAAGAAATATTCTGCGAAAGTTTGCGAACGCGAATTTTATTGAAGTTTTTCCACAACAACTTTTTAAAAAAACAGACACATGCGTAACTAGGCGGCTCCATAGGTGCCTAGTGTAGCGTATTTCGTGTATTCTACAAAAAATAAATTAAATAATTTATTCTACAAATAAATAAAAATAAATAAATAAATTACGAAGCTGTGTATGTAATTATCTAATACGTAATACGTATCTCATGTACTTATCTAATACGTAAATTGCTATTCTAACCTAGCTTTATTTTTAAATCTAATGAAGCAAATCAGAACCAAATACCTTTTGGTCCTACTCCAGATTATAGACGGATGTAAGGAAAATAATTCCAAAATTATATGCATAACAGGAAAACGTTATGAATGCACCAGCATCTATTGGCGTTTTGGACGAAGAAACTCCCAAAAGTCATGACAAACTAAATATAAGGATAGAGGGGAGTGTGCTGTAAAGAATATTTAGCAAGAAAGAAAATGCATCCAAAAGGACATTTTGTATAATGATCTGTATTCCTCTGATTTGTTAGCCAGTTCAATATCAGTAGCTAAACGCACTAAAACAAAGACAGAGTTTAACTTTACAAATGAAGTAAATACTATGTTTGTAGCTATCGTTGAATTCTGATTTTTTAGATAGTTGTAAAATCAACAACATCAGATTTTTATTTTTTAACTCCTTCTGAAGGCAGTTCAGGACTTGGAAAAGTATTGGATGAATTATGTGTGATATCAGTGGCCAGGAAAATGTGTAATTTCTATTTTTGTTAAACAACAGATTTAAAATTTTAACCTTCAAAGACAAACAATATGTGCTGCTTTTCATTACGAATTTAGGAACTACTTTATTTCAATGTACCTGCTCTATCAAAATATTTAAATGCCTTTATTCATATCTTTAGAAATGTGAACTAGAAGTCAGGAGCTTGTAATAGCATCCACCTAAGTTATGTATGTAAATTTTTAATACAGGTGGTCCCCGAGATACATGGTACCTCTTATACGTGGATTCGAAGATATGCGGTTATCCAAATTTGACAGTTCTTTGAGCAAATTGTACTGATTTGACACATCCATTGTGAAATACCAAATAATTTCCGTATTGAATGAATGTAAAATACTATTTAAAAAGGTTTAAAATTGTTCAATTCATTAGAAACATATCAAATAATTAATTTGGTGGCGAAAACCACTCCCTACTTGCAAAATTATACGAAAATTAGTGATATTTTGGCTGGAATTCACGAGATTCGACTTACGCGGAAATTCGAGATACGCGGTATATTGCGGTCGTTTTCGGTCCCCATTAACCGTGTATCTCGGGGACTGCCTGTATTTGTACTACCTGCGAGTAAAAGTGATGAGAATTAGCTACAATTGTCCTATACAAAACAGAAAATATTATCTTATTCAAAATTATTATGTTTTGTTCATATATTATAGAACATTACAGTATATTTTAAAATGGTTTATACTATTAGAAACAACAAATACAAGAAAAAAACACAACACATTAATAAAACTAAGCAAAGATCCCTTAAACCACTATTTTATGTATCGCCACCTGATGGTATGGATGCGAACTACATATAAAATGTTATTTACTATCATAATACTTTACTACAAACGATAAAAACTTACAATTTCTGCAAACATAATTTTATCCCGCAATTTGTTCTAAACTGCCCATTGTGCAATGTTTACGTTCTGTAATGTTTACGTTTTCCAACTCTAGTTAACAAAGTTTATTCCAAGTCCGAAACTTTAACTCACGCATACCTGCTGAGAATTTGTACATAAAACCGTTCTAATACTACGCTTCGCAATCAAAATGGTGTATAAACAAAAGAACAAGAAACTATTAATTATGTGGTAACTGAAACAAAGCAAAATGTTTTAATGATTCTATGAGAGAACTGCGGAATAAACTAAAGCCATTGAACAAAGCAAACGCTATTTTACACCGCTGGGTATTCTTTCTGTATGAGGCTGTTCAGATATAACATAAGCAGTGAAAGGTGACGCGGCCGATTCTTTTGTTTTTTCGGTGGTGCCTTGGCTTTTCACTGCACAACTGTGATTTTTGCGTAGCCAACAAATGAAACAAAACAAATCACCGACCTTCTCCGAATTTGAGTGTAGAAACTCGATTTTTTTTTCGGATATTCTTACTGTTGTTATTATACTTAGCCGGTCTCATGGTACAGTCGTCAACTCGTACGACTTAATAACATGCCCGTCATGGGTTCAAGCCCCAAATAGACCGTGCCGCCATACGTAGGACTGACTATCCTGCTATGGGGGGAAATCAATAAGTCACTGAAAGCCAACCCCACAAGTGGGTTGGCAGGCCTTGACCGGCATCGGTTGTTGAGCCAAAGAAGAAGAAGAAGAAGTTATTATACTTACCAGAAATTTTTAATTTTTTGGCAATCGCTTGCCACTCCTTACTCCGTAGATAAACATTTTTGCAATCCGGATCCTTGTGCAACTACAAGCATGTTTTTTGTTGCACTAAAGAGATCAGCAATTCCGTGTCGTTCGACATGTTTACTTTTCTGAAATGCAGGTGTCAACACGGCATCCGCACAATGTATCTACATCTAGACGTTTCAATTTGACAGCAGTGATTTGACAGACAGCTGCGGGCGTGTGGGCAGATACAAAAATTGATTCAGACGCACGCATAGCCGCTGCGGGTGTCAAATTCCATACATTTTCCGAAAACGCACGCACGCCCGCAGTAGCGATTACCGCTGTCCTACTGTCTTCAACGAACGCACCGTGTATCAGCTTGCCGGTCAGCAAAACTTCAATCCGAAAAGTTTACGTATGCATAACGTCGAAAGTTCCCACGGTTTGGCATAACTGGAAATCCGGTCCTCACCTGAAGCATCACATAGATAGCAATTGTTACGCAAGGTCAAATTCGATTTGTTTACCGCGCCAATCGCAAAGTTCTAACTCAGCGCTACCCCCAGGCCTATGACGCGAACCCGTACCGCACCAACAACATTTCTTCATCGCAATGAGGACGATGTTGATATCGAAAGGTGTTGATCTGAATTGATGTCGACATATGATGCGTGAAGTTGGGTCAATTTCAAGGTGGGTGTCAATTTCTATCACAACTGCTTTTCTGACCAACATCTCCTACGGAAGTCTTGCTGAAGTTTACGGAAGTTACAGCCAAGCATGAGGACGATAGTGATATAAAAAAGAACTGACCCTGAATGATGTCGTTATGTGATGCGTAAGGTTGAATCAATCTCATAGTGGGTGTAAGTACTGCTCCCGCTGATCGGCATCTCCCCCAGAAATCTTGTTAACGTTTACAGAAGTTACAGCCAAGCATAAGGACAATGTCGATCAGGATGAACCTGAATACTGAACGACACCACGATGATTGTAGTTCAACAGCTCAGTAGGCTACAACCGATGCCACAACACCCGAACATGACGCGGCGGTGGAGGTTGGTAGCGGGGTCAATCCATAAAGTGGCGGAAGGTAATGCACACGGTGAATCAGAGGAGATGACAACACGGCATTCGATGCACATGCAGTAACAGAAGTGATGCGCGAAGCTTTTTCAGTATTCCAAGTATGAGCGATGATAAAAGAATAGCCAGCGGCCGGATTCATACTAAATGGCGGCATCGTCATTGTCATTCAATATGAACAAGATGGCGACCAGACAAAATGCAAGTGCTGGAAGGCTGGTGTCTTTGGGGTTGCAGGGATCGAGATCGTTGTAGCTGGTGAATCTGGCGTGATCTGGCCTAGCCATCCCGCCATGCAATTGACAGCGATTTGCGCCATAGAAGTTCACAGCCCCAGAGCTCTCGCATTAAAGAGCTTGCGAGCCTTGGCAGTTTTTTTGCCGCTAGTTTTAGAAAAAGTGATCTTTTCGACATATAACATAGAAAAAAAAATTGTGAATAAAAAATTTATATTTTTTAAAATGTCTTAAGATTTCGAGCAGATGATACCATTTGCAACCCTCGCAATGTTTGACGGGATGAGGCAAATCGTTGCCTAAACATCGAATTTGCTGTCTATACCGACAATCACACACAGAAGTTTCTCATTTTTGCCCATCGTGATGGCAGATGGTAGTGTCATCTCACACACGAACACACAAACTCTTCGATTCACAATGTTGTACCATGGTGTTTACGACAGGAAAGCGAGTGAAAGCGATAAGACATATCCCACTCCTGAGATGTAAAACCTCGAATTTTATCAATTTGAATAAAACGTTGTAGTTATAACAAAGGCACAGAATCGCAAGACATAAGAATAAACAGAAGGCTGAAGGTGTTTTCAGTATAACTACAGTAGAACGTCGATTATCCGGGGGCGGATTAACCGTCGGGCGGCTTAACCGTGCGCATAATTGTGACAGCTGCCCAAACATGCGGCGAAAATTTGCAGCTATAGTCAAGTAAGCAACCATTTTTTTGTGCAGCTCTGTAGCGTCTAGTGGTATTTTCGGAATTAATTTTTGTTCATGAACAGTTGCTAAACCTCTAGTTCTTGATAAACAAAATATTCTACTAACGATTAATCGATAAATTCAATGGGAATTAATCATAAAACTAATGAATTTTATAATTTTTATATGAATTTGACATTTCTTGGCCGATTATCCGTGCAAATCGATTAACCGGCAACCGTCCGGTCCCGAGCTGCCCGGATAATCGACGTTCTAGTATCCTTAAGGGCCGTGTCTGTGCTTCGTCGCGTGCGATTTTATCGCACGTGCTGTCAAACGCTTTTTCGATTCATCTTACGATTATTTGATGATTTTAATAGTTTAACGATTATGAAAAATTAGTTTGTTGTTGTTCCTTCAAAATACCACACATATAGTTTGACAGATAACATCGGATGCGGCGTCCGACGAAATCTTTTTTTTTTTTATTCCGTCGTACGACGAAATCGCCGACGTTCCGACGTTATCTGTCAAATTCCATATAAAATTTTGACAGGCCTTCCGATAAAATCGCATCCGATGGTGCACAGACACGGGCCTAAACAGATGATCTTTATTTTGACATATCAGGTAATCGCACAGTTGTCACGGTGATGGTAATATTCCGATCCGGCATATTGGGAACTATGGTCTAATAAGTGGTCAAATCTCCAGGGTATTACACATCAGGTCTCGCACTCCATGCAACTTCAAAGCCCCAGCGCCCTCGTATTTAAGTAGCTTTTTTGCAGTTTTTTTGCTCTCAGTTTCACTGAGGGAATAGTCGTGCAAATTTAGATCCCAAATTTAAGTAGTTTTTTCTCCGTTTTTAGGCGCAACTGGCTAAAATACTTGTACAACATATTTATCCATCACTTGCATAACTTTTCCAGTCTAGTTTAAGTAAAAAATCATGGCAAAATAACATATTTTCTGAAGCGGCCAAATTGTCTGAAAATGCTTCCGTCAGCTGCCGCCAGATGCGCAAGTGTAAATATAAATTACACTAGGGAGTACGGACAATGCACCCCGGCCTTAACAACGCAACATATACAGTCTGTTCCCGAGTTAGGCCCGTGTCTTTGCTCCATCGCATGCGATTTTATCGCACGTGCTGTCAAACGCTTTTTCGTATAATATTGCGATTATTTGGATGATTTTAATAATATAACGATTATGAAAAATTAAGTTGAGATTGTTCCTACAAAACACCACACATTTAGTTTGACAGATAAAATCGGATGCGGCGTCCGACGAAATCAAAATTTTTTGATTCCGTCGTACGACGAAATCGCACGTCCGACGTTATCTGTCAAATCCCATATAAAATTTTGACAGGCCTTCCGATAAAATCGCATCCGATGGAGCACAGACACGGGCCTTACACGGTTCTCGACTTACGCGGATTCGGAGATACGCGGTTTTCTAAATTTGACAGATTAAATGTCAAATCAGTACAATTTGCTTCAAGTTAGGAATAAATGGCATTTTTGCTAACAAATAGAAACCGCTTAAAAGTCAGAAATATTAAAATTTTCTGCACGAATTATCTCAAATAAATGATAAAGTGTATAAAAGAACTAAATTAAATCAAAAACTCCGAGTAATCAATAGTATTTTAGTCAAAAAACGTGAAATTCGACATACGCGGATATTCGAGTTACGCGGATTCGTCGGGAACGCAGAAACCGCGTAACTCGGGAACAGACTGTAGCTAATTAAATATTTGAAATTTGATGTTTCTTTTAGATAAATCCACAAAAATTTAACGTGGGCTCTTGTTGAGGAATTAAAAAACAAAATATTTATGCGGGAACGATGTAATTGACCAATACAGGTGGTACCCGAGATACACGGTTAATTGGGACCGAAAACGGCCGCAAAATACCGCGCAACTCGAATTTCCGCGTAAGTCGAATCTCGTGATTTCCAGCTAAAATATCACTAATTTTCGTGTAATTTTGCAAGTAGGAGGCGGTTTTAGTCACTTTATGAATTGTTTGATATGGTTCTGACTGAATATAACAGTTTTAAACAATTTGAAATTGTTTTTAACATTCGGTCAAAACGGAAATTATTTGGCAATTTACAATTGATGTGTCAAATCAGTACAATTTGCTCAAAGAATTGTCAAATTTAGAAAACCGCTTATCTCCGAATCCGCGTATTAGAGGTACCGTGTATCTCGGGGACCGCCTGTACTTGCGAGTTATTTCGCGCAAGAAAAACTGTTGAAAACACTCGCAATGTTTTGCGGGTCTGGTTAAATTTTAACGATTTTTAATTTATACAGGGTTTTTCAATTGAGTTTACACAAGCAACATACTTTTTTTGCATCGTCTCAAAAAATTCTTGACTAGCATCCTATATTTCATACTGCGAGTAATGGACTTATGATTAAGAGCAATTGATTTCAGCAGACCGGTTGCTGACGCGGAGAGATCAGATTGTTTTTGACGGTTATCGGTAGGAAATGTAAATAAAATTCGGTAAATTTCGGTTAAAAACATCTTTTCATTCACTCCAAAAATCATTGAAGTCAATAGGGGAAGGTAGGTAAAGACGGAAACGTTGAGGGAAATGGTAAAAATCTAATGATAAATAGGTGCAACGACCATGAAAATGTGCATTCATTATCTGACACTAATGTTTTATCAGAAAATGTGTTGAAATTTTTAAGTTTCCATCGATTTTTTCGTTTTTTTCATGAATGAAAAACATGATTTTTTTCGTGCAGTTTTGAAATGTTTTGCCAAAAAAAAAAAAAAGTTTTGAACCTGATATGGGAAAGATGGACACCATGAAGGCTAAGATGAAACCTTTAGAAAACGTTGGAAATTGAGAGTTTTACAGTATTTTATTAAATTCTATCGCTTACCACGTCCTGGTACGTTTATAAACCAATTCTTGGCCAATTGCAACGACGATTCATTCAGCCGTGAAATTAGGAATTTTAAGCGGCGCTCCTAATAGAACGAAGCATGCAGAATCTAAGGCATCTTTTTTTAATTTCGGACACTAACAGTGGACGTTACACCAGCTTGCAGAATAACAATTTAAAACTTCGCTTTAGGAAATTATTCCGCGGAAAGTCCTCGACCACTGCATATTTGAGGGACTTGTTAATAGGTCCAGCAGTTTCTTACATTGAAGATTGAACTTTTTGATATCTGTAAACCCATAGAATCTTTCATCTATTCCTGAACGATTTGATATCAGTACTTTATCTTTTTTTTAATTAAAGTTGTCCAAGTCGTGACAAAACATTGGATTTCGTGAAGCGCCTCATCAGCGTCGAACGAGTAGTATCATAACGCATGATTGCTATTTTGACCGGTGTTTCATTTCTCGCTTATTTATTACTTTTTCTAGTTGCGTAATGGTTCATATCTTCAAAATACCCTTTGGTTTTAGATCATTTTGAATTTGTTGATCGGGGAACGCTGAACGTTAGCGGTAAACCGTTAGCGTTAGAACCGGTTTGTTCATACCGGTTCTATAGTTATAAGAATAATCACAACGTAGGAGAACTTCAAGAAGAGAACATCGGAAATAAAATCGAGCCGAATTAACTACCGCGATTAACACTCACACTATAGAGACGATACGAACATTGGTGCCGTTGACCAGGATCATTAGATAAAGTGTTAGTGCGGATACTGTGCAGAGTAGTGTGCAGTTAGTGACTTCCAAGTTTGCGTAAAATTCACGTGAAGGCGAAAAGTATCTGTGCAAAATTGTGCACAGTTAGTTTCCTGAAGAACGTAAGTGAATTACGCGTGGTTTAATTGTGCCCTGAAAGAGGCAATCTCGTGCTGATAGAGTGTAGGGAAAGTGTACACGCGGACGCGTACACACATGTACACGTACATTGGAAAGCGGGCAGAAACCTACCAGTAAGCCAGTGCAGCGAGAGTGTAAGGAGAGCGAGAGTAAGAGTAACGTGCACACGAAGCGCGCTATGGGAAAAGGTTGTTGAAAACAGATGGAAACGCGTGCGAAATTTAAAGTAAGGACGACAGTACCAGCAAACAAAATTACTTCGGTGAGCAAACAGATTCTTCGAAAATCTGCAGTGAAATACGTTACACCACTAAAGAAAAATACTGATACTCCGCTCAAAGAAAAGGTTGTAAAGAAAATGGCTGAATTAGAGTTGAAAGTACGCCGAAGAGATGCATGCATGGTTGCGCTAGACAGCCATGCGGTTTTCGTTGAAAACAAAATGAAAGGAGATAAATCGATATTGAAGTGCCGCCTCGATAATGTAAATGATTTATATAAACGATTTGATGAAAACCGTCAAGCGATCGAAGACGAGTGTCCGGCTGCTGAACTGCCAATGCATCAAGAAACGGCGAACAAATTTTTGGAATTATTCTACAAAACTAAAGCTGGCCTTCTTACTGCACTAGATGCAGAGTCAAGCTGTGATGAAAGGAAAATTGCGCCATTACTAGTAGAAAACAATGCACAAAGCATGAGGCTACCGAAAATCACTCTACCTGAATTTTCTGGAAAATTCGAAGATTGGCTGTCGTTTCATGATCTATTTGTCTCATTAGTGCATTTAAGTGGAACTCACAAAATGTGTTACATGCGGTCATCTCTAAAGGGTGAAGCACTAAAGGTCATTGACACATTTCCAACGTGTGATGCCAGTTATGAACCCGCATGGGAAATGCTAAAAAAGCGGTTTAACAACAAGTATGTTCTGACAAAACAACACGTGAATGCGATCATTAATTGGCCAAAATTGAGAAGCAAAGGCACCGAAGGCATACATAACTTAGTGGATGGATTTGAACGGCATACGAAACTGTTGTCCCAACTAGGGGAAGATGCATCAGGTTATGGTATGCTGCTAACTCAACTTTTGGTATCTAAGATAGATGAGGAAACCAAGCACGGTTGGGAGGTGCAGGTGGAAGCGACAGGTAAACACTCGATCAGGGAACTCTATGATTTTCTACATTCACAGACTAGAATTCTTGATGCGGCAGCGGCGGATTATCGTCTCACAGGAAGGCACCCTCAACGGCGTTTAGTGGCGAATGTCTTGGCTAGCAACTCACCAATAATTTGCGAAAATTGCAACGAAGCGCATCATCTAGGGCGATGTGGCGCTTTCCAATTATTAACACTCGAGGAGCGGGCTTCATTTGTAAGAGCGAGAAAATTGTGTAACAACTGTTTATCTCCTGGACATTGGGCGAAGACATGTAAGTCGAGATTCAGGTGCACTCATTGTTCTGGTAAGCATCATACCTTAATGCATGGTAATTTAAAGCTCGAACAGAGCATTCAGCCACAAGATCGACGTTTCGATGGACAGCACGAGGTAACCAATTTGACGGCTATTAGTATTCCGGTAGCAAAAGCGAATCAAGTGTTGCTATCTACGGCAATTATAAAGGTTAAATCAGCAAACGGGCAATGGATTTTTGTGAAAGCCCTATTAGATAATGGTGCACAAGTCAATTTGATGACAGAAGCCCTTTGTGAACGACTTGGTTTGGCGAAAAACATAAATGACATGCGGCTGTTTAGTGTTGGTAGGCGGAGTGTTTCTACCTCGAGATCCGTATCCACATCAATTGCTGCTCGAAAAGAGAAGTATGAGCAGTAGATGGATTTTGTGTTGATGCCGAGGATTACGGGATATCAACCAAGTGTAGACGTAGCAGCAATAAGAACCAACTTACCTAGAGATTTCGACTTTGCCGATCCAAATTTTGATAAAATGCAAGAGATAGAATTGCTTTTGGGATTGGAATTTTTTGTCGATTTTTTGTCAGTCGAAGGAAACCGACCTTATATTATAAAGGCCGAAGGACCACTACTAGCTTTAGTCAAAACTGTTTTTGGTTGAATCACCATGGGTAAAATACAGTGCATCCCTCGATGTAATATACCTGAAGCTAGCGTGTGTACTGTCAGCGATGAGTACGATTTTGCCAAACAGATAGAACGGTTTTTGGTAGTTGACGAGTTACCTGTTTCAACTAAACAATCTCAAGAAGAACGTGATTGTGAGGAGCATTTTCGGCAGTATCACACAAGAGACATAGAAGGTAGATACGTAGTGAAGCTTCCATTTAAGACTAATTTCAAGGAGATGATTGGGGGCTCTCTGGATACAGCACTTAAGCGTTTCCTGCAACTCGAGCGGCGATTCAAACGCGATACAGAGTTGAAAAGGGGCTATGAAGCTGTCATCGATGAGTATATGACTAGAGGATATCTGAACAAGATATCAGAAGAAAGAAAGGTCACACATTAGCCGATCTGTTATCTTCCACATCACCCGGTTTTAAAAGCATCCAGTACAAGCACGAAAATCAGGCCAATATTTGATGGTTCTGCTAAAACTTCATCGGGTTTCTCTTTAAATGATGCTCTACTTGTAGGACCGGTTGTTCAAGATCCCCTATTTGTTCTATTGCTGCGTTTTCGGATGCATCGTGTAGCATTGGTAGCAGATATAGATAAAATGTATCTGCAGGTAAAGGTACATGCGGATCAGACCCCTTTTCAGCGCATTCTTTGGCGATCGTCCGAAGAAAATCCAATTGGCACATACGAACTACAGAGAGTTACGTTTGGACTCAAATCATCATCGTTTTTAGCCACGCAAGTATTGTTACAGCTTGCTGTTGATGAAGGCGAAACATACCCCCTTGCTCAAAGGGCTCTGCGAGAAAATTTCTATGTAGATGATTTTATTGGCGGAGCGAATAGCGAAAACGAAGCTTTACAATTGCAAATGGAATTAATTGAAATATTAAGGAAGGGAGGCTTTGAATTGAAAAAGTGGTGCTCGAATAAGACATCGATAATGAAAGCTGTTCCTCCAGAAACACGGGCCACTGAAACACGGGCTCCTTCGACACCTGCTCCATTAACAAGGCGTTTGGCATATTCTATGGTTGCAAGACTGTTTGACCCCCTAGGATTAATTGCTCCGGTCATTTCTTGTGCCAAGATTCGCATGCAGCAGTTATGGATTGCAACTAAGGGCTGGGATGATCCTTTACCCATCGAGCTGGCTGAGTAATGGACTAAGTTCCAATCACAGCTACCGTTATTGTCGAAATTAACGGTTCCACGTTACATCGTAGCCACAGAAGCCTCAATATTTGAATTTCATTGCTTCCCGGATGCATCGGAAGCAGCGTATGGAGCTTGTTTGTTTGCACGATCGGTTGATGATGTGGGGAAGATAAAAACGATGTTATTGGCTGCCAAATCAAAACCATCCCCTTTGAAAAGAGTTAGTTTGGCTAGACTGGAGTTATGTGGTGCAGTAATGGCGGTAAAACTCTGGAAAAAGGTGACCAATGCGATGAAACTTGAACAAAACTCCACTTTCTTCTGGACGGACTCGATGGTCGTACTTCATTGGTTAAGGTCACCCTCCTATACCTGGACGACCTATGTTGCCAATCGCGTCGCTCTTGTGCAAGAAGAATGTGGAAATCACCAGTGGCTTCACGTAAAGGGATCGGAAAATCCGGCAGATATCGTATCAAGGGGCACTTTGCCCTAGGATTTATTGGAAAAAGCTGAGTGGTTCCATGGCCCAAAATGGTTACATTCTACAGACGTATACAACTTTTGGGAAAATGCAGACCACCTCGACCTACTTGCAGACGTTGTACCAGAAAGGCGAAAGGTAGTACTAACTGTATTGAAAGCAGAACAACATCCGATCTTGGATCGGATCTCAGAATATTGGAAGATGCTGCGTATCACAGCTGCGTATTCGCTGCATATTCGATATTTGCTGCGTATTCGAAAATTCGCAAATTACGACCATATTTGGATAAAGATGGTCTACTGCGAGTTGGTGACCGCCTAGGTCTTGGCAGCGCCTGTTACGCAGTAAAGCATCCTTGGATAATGCCAGCAACGGGAAATTTTTCGAGAGCAATCGTCGAAGCCTATCATCGTATGTCGTTGCATGGAGGACCTACATCAACACTTAGTTCTCTCAGGATGGAATATTGGATTCTTAAGGCGCGTACATTGGCAAATCATATTTATCGAAATTGTATTGTTTGTTTTAGGTTGAACCCTGAGCCCGTGTTTCAACCCTCCGGATAACTACCAATAGATCGTTGTTGTGCGAGTTTCGCATTGCGTTTGCTGCTTGGGAAAACTGACATATGTCACAGGGATTGGGTTTGTCGCTTGGGTTTGTATTTTTTGTGACAGTAGAATTCGGAGTGCGACACGCACACATTGAAGTGATAATAAATGAACTTTAGTCTTGCATGCGACATCAACGAAGAAAGATCGTCTTGTCCGTGAGGGCTCCCGATTTATGGTGAAAGAAAACCTACTACCCCACCCCCTCAAGTTACAGTCCACCGCTAGAGATACAACATTGTGGTCCTTCGAACCGGATAAAGTTACCCAGTGTTGTGATAAGTGGTTTGTCTTTCTCGCGTAAAGTCGGTACATGGGAACATCCGAGACCGGGTGTTAAGGGCTCTAGACGCCCTACAGTGACGTGACTTTTGGTGCGTTACTACTGACAAACAGATCGAACAGTATCCGTAAACGCGAGTGTTTTCGGTCAGTGCTGTTCGACGGAAGCAGCCTGAGGGCATTCCAGACAACAAGAAGGGAAAAGTGTTCTTTTAAGGAGAAGTGTTTGGCTTGGGTTTTAGCGGTTGCAAATGGCGTGCCGGTGCAAGTGAATGTGTGTTAGTGCGTTCAGCTTGGTTTCGGTTCGTGTGCAATTGCGCAGCGGAGCAAGCGAATGTACGTGTACGTGTATGCGCGTGTGTGTGTGACAGCTTAGCTTGGCGCGGATTCTTGTGCAAAGGCTTGATACCACGTTGATGGTGTGTGTGCATGTGTGACGAACGATGCCATCACCATTTACTCGATCGAAAAAGCTAAAACGAACACCAGTTAAGCGTGGGACGACATCACCGAAACCAACATCATCACAACAACAGCAGGTAGAAGACAATTCCGACGAAATGGAGGCACAGCTGAAAGTGTTGGAGAAGCAACGGGAAGCAGTGTGTGGAAAGCTTAGTCGTGTGTGTGCAGCTTTGTGTGACAGTGCAGAGCAGCCTAACCTCAACGTAAAAAACGTGCGTTTCCTTCAACTCCAGGAAAAGGCTTTAGAAAACATCTATAGTGAGTGCAACGAAATACAGAACAAAATCTACGAGTTAACGCTGCACGATGACCAGGACAAAGAGCAGAATGACAAATTTTTGCTTCAATTGTCTCTCCAAAGGCCATCAATTGCGATCATGTTTATCCAGTTCTTGCCGTCGTTGCGGTAAGAAACATCATAGCTTACTCCATGAAGATTCCCCAAGTCAGGTTGCAACTAACGTAGGTCAAACGACATCTAGTGAATCAGTGATAGAATAATCCCAAACAGCCTACGTACAAGCTGAAACACCGACAACCCTGTGCGCGAGTGACGTGGAACCGGAGAAGCAGACCGTCCTTTCGGCTGCCATTGTTTTAGTGGATGGTTTGTGCGATTCTCCCTACCCTTGTAGAGTGGTAGTAGACTCTGCTTCGCAGATGAACTTCGTCACTGAGCGATTTGCAAACCTTCTCTCCCTTAAGACAAAACCCGCCGACGTCACGGTCAGTGGTCTGAACGGCAATAGAACTCGCCTTTGCCGTAAACTGCGCACGACGATCAGGTCTCGTGCCAGTGACTTTACAGCTGAGTTAGACTTTCTAGTGACACCACGAATCACTGGGGAACTTCCGACGAAGTCTTTCGACATATCACAGTGGCCCATCTCGAGCGAACAGGTGCTGGCCGACCCTACCTTCAACAGAAGAGGACCTGTCGATATGCTGATTGGCGCTGGAAGTTTTTGGAACTTGATGCTTGACGGCCGATGTGAACTCGGCCCGAACCGACCTGCGCTGCGATACACAAAGCTGGGTTGGATCGCTGGAGGTGTGATCGCGAGCGACACGACGGTCGTTGCGCGTACACTTTGCCAAACTGTTGACGATGAGCCGCTCATCGAACTGCTGAGGAACTTCTAAAAGGTAGAATCCTGCGACGAGCTCCGCCCTTACCCGAAGGCGGATGACGAAGCGTGCCTGGAACACTTCCGGCGCACACACGAGCGAACTAAGGAGGGACGGTATGTAGTCCCCCCCGGACCCAGGATCGGTTTTTTATCTACCGCACCACTGCGTGCTGCGGCCTACGAGCACGACAACCAAGCTGCGAGTCGTGTTTGATGGATCAGCGAAGACGTCAACCGGCGTCTCGATCAACGACGTTTTGATGACTGGACCGACGGTTCAGAACGATCTTACTAAATTTTGCTTCGTTTCAGAGGATTTCAGTACGTTTTCACACTCGACATTCCGAAGATGTTTCGTCAAGTGGTGGTCCATCCGGATGACACAAGGTACCAGCGAATCTTTTGGAGGTACAATCGGAACGACCCACTTACGGTGCGAGAGCTGCTGACAGTTACGTATGGCTTGGGACCTTCCCCGTTTCAAGCAACCATGGCTCTGAAGCAAGCTGCAGAAGATCATCACGATGAGTTCCCAAGGGCCGCAGAGGTGGTCAATAGGGAGACATACATGGATCCTGACTGGTGCCGATACCCTTGCTGAGGCTTGCCAACTACAGTGAGATGTGACTGGACTACTAGCGAAAGCCTGCTTCAGCGCTCACAAGTGGTGCGCCAACCATTCAGATATCGTTTTAGGTGTAGCTGAAGAACAACGAGGAGACACTTTCGAGGTTACGGACGACACCTCGAAGACCATCGTTAAGACACTGGGCGTGACATGGAACCCGTTGGAGGACTGGTTCTCGGTGTCCGTTCCTGACTTTGACAACCCAGAAGGAATGACTCGAAGGAAACTTCTGAGTCAACTGGCCAAAATCGTCGACCCACTTGGATTCTTTGGCCCAGTAATCACCTACGCGAAGCTGATCTTGCGAGAAGTAGGTGAACTACAAATCGATTGGGACGACTCCATCCCAACCGAAATCGACGAGAAGTGACGAAACTTTCGGACCGAGATGACATCACTGAGGGAAATCCGAGTTCCGAGATGGATTTCCTGGAAGGATGTGTTCCAGCTGAGACTACAAGGGTTCGCTGACGCATCCGACCAAGCCTACGGTGCCTGCTTGTACGTGCAGGGCACTTTCATCGACGAGGAGTCCAAGATGCAGCTTGTTTGCAGCAAGTCTCGGATCCTACCGAGAAAACGAAGTCCGAAGGAGAAGGCCATCACGACCCCTCGAGCCGAACTGTTAGCGGCACTGTTACTGGCTCGAATGATCGTGAAGTTCCTGAACGCTACGGAGCTTAAGTTTGAATCAATACATCTTTGGAGCGACTCAAAAATCGTCTTAGCTTGGGTCAAGAAAACGCCAGAACTACTGCAGACATACGTATCAAATCGGGTAAGCGAGATCCAGCAGCTTAGCCAATCCTTCCACTGGCATTACATTTCCACACATGAGAACCCGGCCGATTTGATTTCACGTGGAGTTACACCGAGGAAATTGATTGGTTCAACTATTTGGTGGCGGCCCCAACCAACACAGCAACTCATCGAGGATGAGGACGAAGTGGAAATTCCGGATAATGAGCTACCGGAAATGCGAGCAGGAGTGGCTTTAGCCATGACTGTTCCGATCGAACGTTTTCCGGTCTTTGACAGGTTGAGCAGTTACACACAGATTGTAAGGAGTATGGCCTACTTGGTGCGACTAGCTAGGTTCATCAAGTCACGCAAAGGGGAGGTGGTAAAGGGCCGACTGACAGCGAAGGAAGTGCGTACAGCGACGCTCTTAATAGTACGGCTGGATCAACGCGAGACTTTCCAGCCCGAAATCATCGCACTTATGGACGGTGCGAATACAAAACATCGACTTAATGGACTACAAGCGTTTTTGGATCCTGACGATGGGATCATACGAGTTGGAGGCAGAATCAAGCGAGCCTTCATACCTTACGACAGTCGACATCAGATGCTGTTGCCGGCTAAGCATCCAATCACTGAAGCTCTCGTTCGCGAACTACACATCGGGCAAAGAGGTTTGCTTGCAGTTGTACGTCAACGGTACTGGCCACTGAATGTGAAGAATACAATTCGAAAGGTGGTACGGAAGTGCATCGTGTGTTTCAAGGCAAACCCGTTGAAGACGACGCAACTGATGGGTGACCTACCGTCGTATCGCGTCCAGCCAGCCCCCGTCTTTTCGAATACCGGTGTGGACTGCGCCGGTCCCTTCTGGATAAAATCAACGACTTCTCGCAAACCGCAAATCACTAAGGCGTACGTGTGCTTGTTTGTGTTTTTGCAGACTCGGGCGGTTCACTTGGAATTGGTTTCAGACTTGACTACAGACGCCTTTCTTGCGAGTTTCAGACGGTTCATCAGTCGACGTGGATGCCCAAAAACGATACGCTCTGACAACGCAACTAATTTTGTCGGTGCTAAAACCGAGCTACATGAACTTTGGCGTATGTTCCAGAACGATTGCGCTATGAAAAAGATCACCAACTATTGCGTCGACAAGGGCATTGACTGGTCGTTCATACCACCACGAAGCCCACACTTTGGCGGCATTTGGGAGGCTGGTGTGAAGCATGTCAAATACCACCGAAAACGTATTGTTGGCGATAGGAAGCTGTCTTACGAGGAGCTTTACACGACATTGACCCAGATAGAAGCGGTACTAAACTCTCGTCCCTTGGTACCGAGTTCAAATGACCCATCCGACTACACTGCGATCACGCCTCCACATTTTCTGATCGGACGTGATATGCAGACGGTTCCTGAACCTGACTACTCTACCTTGAAGGAAATCATCTCTCACGATGGCAGTTAGTGCAGTCCATGCTGCAACACTTCTGGAAACGATGGACCGCCAAGTATCTGCCGGAGCTGCAGAATCGATCGAAATGGCTGAAGTGGAAGGTGATTAAAGTAGGATCACTTGTGCTACTAGCTGACCAGAATGCGCCACTACTACCCAAGTAGCACAATCCTGTTAATAAACCGTTAAAAGTATGCCTAAAAGTATTACTTTTAGCTTTCCATACAGCAGTAATTCCAGGGCTTAAATTACTGCGTAACGTCATCTTTTCTTCGTCGATTTTCGTTCATTTTTTCGTTAAAATTCAAAATGGCGTCGGCATTTTTTAACGAAAATGATCAAATTTAACGAAACTACGAAAAGGATGGAATATATGCCTATCCTGCTCCATTACTTTATTGCCTGCTTCTCATACCCACAACCTCCTCGAGCTTCCTTTTTTGCCCTCGAACTGAATCGTTCGAGTATAAAGAATTCGTGGAAAATTTGGTACATTGCATGCATTGTTCTCACAGAATAAAACAATAAGTCAGAGGAGCAAGTTTTTTATTTTTCAATTGTATGAGGCTGAATATCACAAGCACTGCGTATTTTGCAATTCTGCAGGTATTGTGCTTAAATTTGCTCTTGGTCAGCTGATAACCTAGTGTCCTGTGTAAGGTAATATTTAAAGTAAGACATATAATTTAGTTTTAAAGTAATTGTTCATTTTTCACTATTAAAGGATCATAACAATGGGATTTTCCATTGTGGAGACCTTAGGCCCTAAGGGATATGGAGAATTATGTCTTGTGCCTGATGGATGGGTGCAGGGAACTAGTAGTGGAAAATATTACTTGTTATGGCCCAATATTCCCGGAAAATTGGCATCCAAACTGGTGCGAAATGCTAACAGTGTTCCTGAAAGTGGATGGACAAGACAAGAATGCTGTGTAAAAAGATCAAACATTTCGTCTTACGAGACTGGGACGAAAATTTTAGCTGAAATGTCTGACGAATCATCAACCGATTATATGGAACAAGGCACAACACAGCATATAACAATTGGAAATTATGAGCAAATATTCGCACAGCGCGTTTTAGAAAACGATGCTATGGAAACTGTAAACTACGATCTCGACACATCTAATTTTCATGAGGAATACTTAAACGATCACCTAGAAAATGAAAATGTTCCTGAAGAAAATTCGAAATGTTCTCATTGTCCATGTTTCGAAGCATTAGTAAAGTTCCAGAAAGAAGCATATGAAGATCTTCAAAAAGGGCAACAAAAAATTTTGAAAAAGATGAGCATAATAGAACGCCAAAATGAAATGCTGCTTAACACAACAGCCCAAGCTGTGGAAGTAAACGGAAGTAATATATTAGAATTTGAATTCAATCGTCTAACTAATAAGAAAGATCTAATGCAGTGCGATGAAAGATTAGGAGAAACAGATTATTTTCAACAGGTGTTGGATTGGCTGAAATCTAAAATCATAGATACGGATGCGGAAAATAGGATGCTGGAAGCCCTTGATTTAATTTTCGAAAAAACACTATTGGTAGAATGTAGTTGGACAGGTATAGGGAAAGGTTGCACTAAGTTTGAAATTAGACTGTTGAGAAATTTGATGAATTTGTTTCAGACTATTGGAAGCACTAAATTTCATAAGGTTAGCGAAAATATGCTATCAAAATTTTTTCAACGTAAATTGAAGCAAGCAAAACAACGATTGAATATTCAAGGAGTGCGTAAACCTACCAACCATAAGAGGCAGACTGAAAAAAATTAAAAAAAAAAACCGTTAATATTGCTTGAATTCCCTCTATACTGCATACTGCGTCCATACTGATTAACGCAACATACTAAACAACTCTTACACTTAATCGAACTTATGTTTATTTCTGGCAGTGATTTTTCAAAGAACTTAAAGAATCAATTATGATATATTCAAAGAATGAGAGTTTTTGAAGTTAAGAAATGCTAAGAGAATGAATTAATGGAATAAAAACTGTTTCCGAAAGTGGATCTAAATTTACTGCAACAAGCTTGCATTTTATGTCACTCACACTCAACTGGATATCATTCAACGATAAATCATTTGAGAATCCCTTGTAAATATTTAAAACACTTGATGGAAATGGTGATCTGAAAAAATCGGACTTGTTGTTGAGCATTCTTCCGCATACTTGAATCGAATTTCCAACTTGTGCTGCATTTGAAAATTTTGCAATACAATTTTCTTTGGTTAAAAACCATGAGTTGCATTCATCGTTACGTAATATGTAATCTAGTAATTTTAAAACTATCTTTCCATTCTTCTGCACAAATATGCTTGGCTTAGACACTTTTTTCGAAGCAAACGAAGTTGGTATATGAAACTCCTCTAACTCTGATAACCTTTTGAAAACTTGTTGAATTTCATTGTAACCTGACCTCATTAAAGCTTTTAATATCTGAAGATGATTTTCAAACGGATATGTAGAAAAGGAATACAACGGACCAAACTTCAAAACCTCCTCGCATATATGTTGCAAATTGTGAATATTACTTGTTAAATATCTTTCCCCGTAAAGAGCTTCGAAATCGATTACAAATCTATTTAGCATTTCTCCTGCCATTTTCCAATTATTTATGTATGCTTTTGACGACATCAATGTAATTGCACAAAAAAACAGTTTGAAATGTTCGAAATACATTTCAGACATTCGATCTTTCAAAATTACAATGCTGGCGTAATGGAGGAAACTTCCATACTCCGTTGCTTTCCAAAAACGCGCCATATCAACTCCTCGAAATGACCTATGTATTTCTACTGGAAGTCGAATTTTGACTAGCAAAGAAGATATTTCTTCCGCAAGTTGGGCTGACCACTTGGTTTTCAATCCTAATTTTCCATCCCTCCATCCTAAAACAAAACGGCGCATCATACCATAATGTATTAAGTGAAGAATATCTGCTACTGGTATGCCTTTAACAATGTCAAATTTTTTCAAATCAATGAATGGTGACCTACATTTGTGATGGTTTCCATATTCTTCACCTCTAAAACCTTTATCAGTTCTTGGAGGGGCGTTAACTCCTTTATAAACCATGCACCTACCATCCTCATTAAATTCTGCTTCGCATGTGCATTTGAGACATCCATCGGCAGAATTAAAATTCGCTACACCTGAATTGTCGAAACGATAAAATTAGTAACTTAACAATTGAATAGTTTAAAATTATTTTGCTACACTACCTTTGATAAACGATCTAGCAGGAGTATCTGCTATGACGGCTCGCACTCGAATTGCTATTTTTGTCTGGTTAATAATTGTTCCTCCATCAATAAGGGTATTTAATTCTGACACTAATTGCTTCAGATATTTATCCAGATCATTTGGCTTTGATCTTCCGGCATAAATTGCTATAGTAAATGGCGATAGTTGAGGCATTTCATAAATATTTGCCAATATAGGCCAGAACTGCGTTGGACTGCTTTTACTTAGTGGTAGTCCATCTATAAAGATGTTCAGCGAAAGAGTGCTTGGCACCTTAACAAAACTGATGAATCATTGGAAAATGTTTTAACAATATGCATCTTACCGCAAATGCTTGGTGAGGCCCTCTTTAACACCGCGATACCAAAACAGACCATCTCCAATTTTTGATATTTCTGGTCCATTTCTATTTGTTTTCAGGAAAGTTCTAGCATCCTTTGGTAGACACATGTTCATTTTTTTCCTCAATATTTTTAACAGCATATTCATTGAATAATGGGTTTGTTTGGTGCTCAATGCCCAATATTTCAAACAATCACTCGTGTCCATTTTATCAAAATCAGGCTCATCCAACATTGCATCGTCATCAGAATGTTTATCCAATCCTGTTTCATCATCAGACATGCTTTCTACATCACTGAACATATCATCATTGTTATTCGAAGAAGTATTAGATTCTGAAATATTGCTGTCATGTTTACTTCCAGTACTTTCACAAATAGCGTCGGACACATTATCATATGTAAGGGTATTGTCGTAAACAGATCGATCAGCAACACGCACGGACACTTTATGAAATTTATCTGAAACAAAAATACTTGCATTAATGCCATAAACCTGTCACGAAAAAGAATCATCATTCATAATGCATCACAGTCCACCATTTTAAGAAATTCCATATTCGATACCTTCAGATGGTCTAGCTGTAGTTGTATGCAGTAGTTGATTGTATTGGTCACCATTAATGCGTCTTACTCGTTCTACCCGGTCGCGAGCTCTATACAACTGGCCACTTTTTTTTATACGTTTTGATAACATGTTTTGATAAACACAGATTTACAACAGAGGAAAAAAAAGATTCACAACACATGCATTAGAAAGAAATAACCAAGAGATTAAACAATTCTTGGTTTTCGGACTTAATGTTAAAGACGGCTTGTTCACTGAGAGTGTATTAACATGAAGTGAAAAGACGCGCGAGTGTATTACGCATTATGACATGACACGCGATCGGAGAGTGCATTGCAGGGTTTCTAGTCGTGTTTTGCTCGATATCCTTTTTTATTCTTGTGATGATTTATTGCTTGCTCTCACTTTATTTTAAATTGTTTCCCCAATTAATTGAAATTATCGAACAATTTTTGAAACAAATGATGCAAATCATATTGGGAATGTTCAAAAATCTTGAAACGATTCCTAAACCAATTGAGAAACATACACAGGCACCATGGCAAAACTAAAATATTATTATTAAAAACCCTGTAACACGAGACGCGTTGAGCTTGACGAAACAACACATAACCTCAATAAGCATTTATCATGTACAGTATGATATCAACATACGCTTCACTCTACATAAACTATACGAGTATATGAGGTTAAACATCGTATTTAACCTTTTTTTAGCATAGCATCGCATGCGTTGAGTAAAATAGTTGTTTTATTACCAAAGAAAGTTGAAAATATGTCATAATCTGATTTATGTCATGGTGATTTTTATGATAATGTAGTTCACCACGAATCAAAGAAGAATAAACAACAGTAAAACAACTATACATTTATGATGAAAAATTGTATTAATATTTGTTTTTTTTTTATAATTGGATATATATTTGTTTTATTTTAACATTAATTAATTAAAACATTAATTGCATTTGTTGATTGCTGCCTGTATCGTTACAATACAGCAAGGAAAAAAATATGTGTAACGCTTCCAAACGTTACACTGTAACGCAAGCAAATGTCATATTCCCTTAAGAAACTCTATTTGATTTTTAACGGCCTTAAAATACTGTTAATAATCAAATAGAGTTTCTTAAGGCTACTTGGGTACAGTGACCACTTGCCAGAATCGTTGCCGCACATCCTGGAGACGATGGTACAATTCGTGTCGTTACCGTTAAGACAGCGAATGGAGCGGAATTCAAGCGTGCGGTAACTGAGGTCTGTTTTCTACCGTTAGACGAGGATGAAAATTGAAATGACATTTCAACGCCGGGGAGGATGTTGTGCGAGTTGCGCATTGCGTTTGCTACTTGGGAAAACTGACATATGTAACAGGGATTGGGTTTGTCGCTTGGGTTTGCATTTTTTTGTGACAGTAGAATTCGGAGTGCGACACGCACACATTGAAGTGATAATAAATGAACTTTAGTCTTGCATGCGACATCAACGAAGAAAGATCGTCTTGTCCGTGAGGGCACCCGATTTATGGTGAAAGAAAACTACTACCCCACCCCCTCAAGTTACAGTCCGCCGCTAGAGACACAACAATCGTATCACCCCATCGCGACCGTTTTAGATAGTGGGCATAGACTACTGCGGCCCAGTGTACCTCAAACCAGTCCATCGACGAGCTGCTCAACAGAAAGCTTACATCGCCGTGTTCGTGTTCTTCAGTGTAAAGGCCATACACATTGAGCTTGTAGAAGATTTGTCGACACAAGCATTCTTGGCAGCGTTTCGGCGATTCATCGCATGTCGGGGCGTTCCTGCGAAAGTATTTTCGGATAACGGATTGAACTTCAAAGGTGCCAGTAACTGTTTAAGGGAACTCTATGATATGTTTCAATGCGAGAAAAGTTTGAATGATATCCAGGTAGCAGCTACAAGACAAGGTATAGAATGGGAGTTTATTCCGCCTAGGACACCGAACTTTAGTGGCCTTTGGGAGGCGGCTGTAAAAGCAACCAAGAGAGGGCTTACGAAAGTAATAGGCACGCATAAATTAACCTTTGGTGAAATCGTTACGGTTCTATCGCAAGTGGAAGCACAATTAAATAGTAGACCATTAACGACATGTCCGAAGATCCTGAGGAAATAGATGTATTAACCCCAGGCCATTTTTTGATCCCAGAGGACGATATTACCCTAAAATCAGAAAATAGACTGCACAAATATCAGGTGCTTCAGCAAATAGTACAGCGTCATTGGAGAAGATGGAAGAAGGAATATTTATCCGAGTTACATAACGTTCAACAGCGTGATAGGAAGATTATTCCGATTAAAGTAGGCCAAATGATATTGTTAAAGGAAGACGACTCTATGCCTTTATCGTGGCCCTTAGGACGCATAGTAGAACCACATCCAGGACCAGATGGGATAGTTCGCATCGTGACGTTGAAAGCACGTGAAGGCATTTTAAAGCGTCCGGTGTCGAAAATTTGTCTGTTGCCGTTTGAGAGGTTTAATAATCAACCAGAAAAGAAAACTCTATAGTAAATTAAATAAATTTAGGTGGCCGCTATGTTCGGTTTTAGATCATATTGAATTTGTTGATCGGGGAACGCTGAACGTTAGCGGTAAACCGTTAGCGTTAGAACCGGTTTGTTCATACCGGTTCTATAGTTATAAAAATAATCACAACGTAGGAGAACTTCAAGAAGAGAACATCGGAAATGAAATCGAGCAGAATTAACTACCGCGATTAACACTCACACTATAGAGACGACACCCTTATTTCAGGTGTTTGAAAAAATACATATATTCATCACCAATTGATATAAGAAGTAAAATAGCTCAACAAATTTGGTGTCCATCTTTCCCTATGACAAAGTGTCCGTCTTTCCTGCATTGGTGTCAGGATGTTTAAACCAGCAGAAAACAAGATTTTTTAATTCTTTTATCCTCGTTCTTTTGCCAGTTTTTTTCTTAACAATCATGATAAATCTTTCATATAATAAAACTTCCAAAAATATAAACAATGCAAGTTACAGAGCTTAAGACCCTCAGTAATCAAATTAGATCCACAAAAGTGCGCACGGTTGAAAATTTGTTTTGTTCATGAATTTACCCAAATAGCCAGCTCGTACTTTATAGCTGATTTAGGGCTGTTTAATGAAAAATCGTTCCGATGTCGTACTTTTTGGCTGATTAAGAGATAGACGGTACTTTGCGGAACTATGGAGCTTTTTAACAGGCACATGGTACTTTTTAGAACTTTGCGGCTGATTAGCACTATGTGTAGGGTTCATGGTGGAACTTGAAGGCTTGTTAAGAAAGCGTACCGAACTTGGTGGAACTTTATAGCTTTTTAATGCATGACATCGGTACAAGGTGGCTCTTGTCAAAGTGTCAAACACGGACGCCGGCAATAATCTCATTGCTGCTGCACAAGTTAGATTCGTTAATTGAAGAATGAATATTGAGTGAAGTGATTGTGAATTATCAGTAAATTGTGTAAAAATTTGTATAATTCATCAATACAAAAGATTTAAAAATATACATATGTTTTTAAACGAAACAAATCTTGTTGTTTATTTCATCGATGACGCTTGCTTGAAAAAAAAACACAAAGAAAAATAATCCCTGGCATCGTGGCATAAGGAAGCTGCTTAGGAGCTGTTTGAAAGACCCACATCCCAAGCGCCACAGATTAAGCTTAAACGACTGGAAAATTTAATATCCATAGAAAAAAAATGAAAGCTCCACAGCTTCATTGGTTTGATCAATAGATGGCGTATTACAACTCATCATTATATTGCTATCCTTTTCTTGCAATGTGTTTCGACAAGTTTCTTCTTATTATGACCTATACAGCCTTATAACTTTCTGAGCAAAAATCTATATGAATGGTTGTTGATACGTGGGTATCAACACCAACGACCATTACTCAAATCTCACTTGCTTCTGTGCTGGTGGTTTTCGTTGGAGTTTAGTATTTAAACAATCGTATCGCCGTTCTAGTTCTAGCGATGCATAACTTCAATGCGAAACCATACAACAGTACACAGGAAATGAGAAAGCCCAAATAGCCAGCTTGAACTCCATAGCTGATTTGGGGCTGTTTAGCGAAAAATCGGTCCGATGTCGTACTTTGTGGCTGATTAAGAGATGAAACGGTACTTGGTGGAACCATAAAGCTTTTTAACAAGCACACGGTACCCTTTGGAACTTTGCGGCTGATTAGTATTATCTGCAGGGTTGACGATCGAACTTTAAGGCTTTTTAATAACGCGTACCGAACTTGGTGGAACTTCATAGCTATTTAAGACTGAAAGACGGTACTCTATGGAACTTTGCTGGCAAACTGACCAAAATATTATCATCTGTCAAATGACGGCGTCGTAAATCACCTGAGTGAAAAATTATTAACGGAATACACAAACAAACATGTTTTCGCGCGTTTTAAAAAGATCTGGAAAAATATATCGAAAACGCGACAGTATAAAGCGGTCATTATTTAATGTGAACAACTCCGTTGGGAGTGAAATATTTGGTACTACAGGTTTGTCGCGTTAGAACAGAATATAGATACATATTCTAAAAGCATATTTTTTTCTTTTTTGTTAGGGATAATTACTGCTGCAGATGTTCAATCTTCTGATAGTTCAGATTCTGAAGATGAATACGGGGCTGTAACAACGGATTCTAATGAGTTTGACACTATGGACTTTGAAGAAGGAATGCAATTTTGGGCTTTATACACCAACCAAACACATCAATCCATAAACATGATGTTAAAGTTATTAAAATCAAATATCGACTCAGTAAACCTTCCAGAAAATGCTAGAACGCTGCTTCGTACAAAGAGGACTCCGGCGGAAATAACAAAGATTGATGGAGGTCAATTTTGGTATAATGGAATCCAAAAATGTCTTTCATCCTTCTTTTGGTAAGATAATATATCTTTTTTGGTTATAATCAATATCTAACTCTAAAATTTAGTAAACAGGGACCACCATTCGAAACACTGTCGCTCAATTTATTTGTGGATGGTTTACCTCTTTACAAAAGTAGCAGTCTCCAGTTTTGGCCGATTCTCTTCAATATACATGATATGCCCAATGTTCGTCCAATGATTGCTGGGATTTTTTGCGGCAATACCAAGCCGGGAAATGCGGATGAATATTTGAAGAAATTGGTTGAAGAATTAAAGATAATATTGGTGAAAGGAACAACCATCAATGGTGTAACCATTGCAATCAAACTTCGAGCAGTTATAGCTGATTCTCCAGCTAGATGTTTTCTAAAAGGTAACAAAATAACAAAGCTAACATGAATTTTAGGTTTAAATATCATCAATCAATATTTATCATTACAGGAGTGACAAATTTCAATGGATATAATAGTTGCTTGAAATGCACATGCCACGGAGAATACAACCATGATTCACATACTGTTATTTTTAAAGGGGTGAATCATAAAATGCGCACAGATAAGAATTTCCGAGCTAAAGCATATAGACAACATCAGAAGAAATGTAGCCCATTGCTTGAAATTCCATTTTTGAATATGATTCGAGACATAATTGTATCAGATAGGTTACACCTGATAGATTTGGGAGTGCAGCGAAGATTGTTTCTAGGTTGGAGAGATGGTACACTAGGATTGCATGCAAAATTATCAGCTTCTGCCATCAGTGAAATTTCGGAATTGTTGCAACGCATCAAACTTCCATCAGAAATACACAGACCATTTAGAGGTCTGAACGTACTAAAATATTGGAAAGCAACAGAATTTAGTTCATTCTTGCATTATGCCGGAATAGTAGTGCTTAAAGATGTTTTACCGGATTATGTATATAACCACTTCTTGCTACTGTTTTGCTCTATTACAATGCTATCAACAAACGTGTATAAAAATAATTGGCATGTTGCAAACGAAATGTTAAAAGAATTCGTTGTCCAGTACAGTAATGTTTATGGAGACAAATTTCTCACAAGTACAGGGTTTTCCAGGAGTTCTCATAGCTGTGGGACACTTTATTGACTGCTTCTTACGTGAAATGAACTAAATGTAATGGGAATTGGACTCTATAGCACCCTTGTTGGACAAATCCAATAGGAATTTCCAATAAGAGCTGTCCAAAAAAGGTGCCATAGAGTCCAATTTTCATCATATGAAGTTCATTTTGCATAAGAAAGAGTCAAGGAAGTGTCTCACAACTATGAGAACCCCTGGAAAACCCTGTAATGTGCACAATCTTTTACATGTGTACGATGAAGTGTTTTTTTTCGGACCGTTAATTACTTTGTCAACTTACCCGTTTGAAAATTTGTTACAAGTTCTGAAAAACCTACTACGTGGTCGACGACAAGAGCTTCAACAAATTATAAACAGATTATCGGAGCTGGAAAATTTTTATCAGTACAAAGGAGAAACACAAAACACTAATAGCATAGATTTTAAAATGCAAGACAACGATCGCGATGGTTGGGTATTGACGAAACAGAAAAAAATTGTCCGGTTCATTAAATTAGATTCTAATTCTTCCTCTTTACATAGCTTTCATGGCAGAGAAGTCCTGAAGCAATGGGATTATTTTGAATACCCTATCAAATCATCTGCTTTAAATATTTATGCTGGGAAATTATCAACTTTGTCAGGGGCGGAAACTACGTTCAATTTTCACGATATCAAATGCAAGATAGTTGCAGTACAAACCAGGACACCCGATCTTTATGTTTTTATTCCTTTAATTCATACATTGAAATAATAAATTCACATAGTTTATTGTTATACAACAAAACAATGAATTCAAACAGATTCGAACTTGTGCTGTGTACTTTTTCGCAATCCCTTCGAATAAGCTCGTTTTGTTGCATTTTTGAGCTTTTTCATAAAAAAACGAGCCAAAACTTTATCGGTGACCACAGCCTCTTCTGTGCTGCCATGAAGTCTAAATAATTCAAGAATATTTTTATGTGTCATCATAGGAACTTTTTCTTTTCCCTTACCTATGCCGGTCCAACTACAGAGGGTCAAAAATTTTTTTGAAAAAATTAGATCCAAAATTTCTATCATCCTATTTTCGGGGGTGATTTCCCATATGTTATGTTCTAACCATGACGAAACTTCATTGAAATAATCTGGTTGGGCCAAGTTTGATTCTAAAATTGACAGCTCTTCTATGCTACTGACCACTTGAAATCCTATGTCATTTCTCTTGCGACGCATGGATACCGGAATAACTGTTTTATCTAGAAGAATATCCAATTTCGCCAAAACTGTAGACATTGCTCTTTCTAATTTTTCCAATCGTTCGTCAATACTAGGAGAAAGTTCAGGTGTGGTAATCACTGTTTTGTCTGCAAGAATATTTAATTTTGATAATACAATAAACAAAGTATTTTCTAATCTATCCAAGCGATCATTCGTACTGAGATTTGCAGGTTCCGAATCGTGTAGTTTAAGTTGGTCAACTTCACTGCTAGTTTCATCCTTTTCCAAATATTCCTCTTCCTCAAATTCTATTGAATTGTCTTCATTCAAGCATTCTATGGCCTCGTTACTCTCTTCTTTTGGCTGTTCCTCAACTAACATTTGTTGAAATCTGTTGTCTGGTTTGAAAGCATGTTGCTTCGTCTTTCTAGGTTTGCATAACTTTTCTTCGTGCACAACACTACAATCCGTTGATGAAACCAAACACATATCCTGTATAATGCGATTAGCTTGTGCGATTGTTTCCAGTCCTGTACGTTTTATCTTGCACATTATTCTCTCCCATGAATTAGAAGGCATGCTTGAATCATCTAGTAAAAGCGCGTTTAAACTATCGGCTCGCCGGACGTTTGGCCACATAAGGTAATTTATCCCTTTGCTTGTTCCTTGAATCCATGTTTCAGGGACGGCCAACAGCTCCTTGTGGCCTCTACCATCTACAGTTTCAACGATGTTAAAAGGCATTTTCCAGACTATATTTATGATGATGGAAATAGATACGTATGCCTGGAAAAGTCATCAATTGGAATTAGATATGCAACAAAATACAAAAAAAATCTTTCGTTCAACCTCACCGTAGATTTTCTGCTGCCTTTCTGCCCTGTGTGTTCTGCCTGAATGGTACGGGTTGTCGTTTGGAAATACATTGTTGGTTTTGTTCCAGGAATTTCTGAGACTCAGCGAATATCTGCAGTTTGTCTATGTGGTTGCAATGTTGTGATGATTTCGGATGGGTGAATTTATTTTTATAGCTATTTGATGTTACATCGAGACATCAGGGCAAATAGCTAACATAGGAAAGGGAAATGACATAGACACGGAGGTCGACTGTTCAAAACTCACTAATAAAGACAAATAACACTAAATTCTAACTATAACTATAACACACACATCAAACTAACTTAACACATTAAGCATATACAGCACATACATACAATGAATATCAGAAGAAAGCTCACATCAACCCAACACACCAACACATTCACACAATCCATGCCTGACAAGTGTGATAGCGCGCCTTTTTTTTTGAGGTTATGTAGTCTTACTTGACAACAAAACGCTAAGGCAAATTTTCTTGCAAATCCATGACACGAAGCTGCTTAACAGCTTTTTGAAAGTCCTGTCTGGAACTTTGATGCTGTTTATCTACTGCAAAAGGCGAATTAGAGCAGCGATCTTTAGCGTGCCAAAATGAGCTGCTTAAGCAATTCTGGCTATTTGGGTAACCAATTTCGCATATATTACACGAAAAATGTTCTCAAATGTGTTTTTTAACCTCCTGTTAGGATTCTACATTGTTGAATTTCTCAAAAATTACCTTTTTCATGCATTTTTGAGAACCCAAATAGCCTGCTCGTACTCCATAGCTGATTTGGGGCTGTTTAACGAAAAATCGTTCTGATGTCGTACTTTGTGGCTGATTAAAAGATAGACGGTACTTTGCGGAACTATGGAGCTTTTTAACAGGCACATGGTACTCTTTAGAACTTTGCAGCTGATTAGCACTATGTGTAGGGTTCACGATGGAACTTGAAAGCTTGTTAAGAAAGCGTACCGAACTTGGTGGAACTTTATAGCTTTTTAATGCATGACATCGGTACAAAGTGGCTCTTGTCAAATTGTCAAAGTCTCACGCCGTCAATCATCTCATTGCTGCTGCACAAGTTAGATTAGTTAATTGAAGGAGGAATATTGGGTGAAGTGATTGTGATTGTTCAGTAAATTGTGTAACATTTCGTATAATTCATGAATATTAAGGATTTAAAAATATACACATGAACACAAACAAAACAAATCCAGTTGTTTATTTCATCGATGACGCTTGCTTGAAAATAAAACACAAAGAAAAATATTCCCCAGCACCGTAGCATAAGAAAGCTGCTTAAGCGCTGTTTGAAAGACCCATCCAGAACTTTGATGCTGTTTAACTACTGCAAAAGGCGAATTCGAGCAGCGATCTTTAGTGCAAAAATGAGCTGCTTAAGCAATTCTGGCTATTTGGGAAGTGTCCGTCTCACCCGCAGTGTCCGTCTTTACCTACCTTCCCCTATGTATGGGTAAATACATTAAAAACTCTTTTCTTTTTTTTATTTGAAAAATTTAGTTTTATTGTGTTCAATCCTGTACTGGTATTCGATCGAAAATTGATATAACTACATATACGCTGAACAACTTGCTCAATGAACAACGGCCACGCTGAACAACTTGCTCAATCCTACTTATAGTTCGGTCATGCCTATGGGTCCACTACTGCATATTTCAATTTAACCGTTAAGTGCTTTTGATCTGGATTGTTCATTCATGAAATCCAAACAAAATCACCGAAAACATATCAGATAAAATATCTCTTATTTTGTGGATGATATAGATAGTAAAACAAATCCTTTAAAGTAATTGGTGGATGAAATTAAATAGTATCCACAGATTATTATTCAGGTAGATCTGTCACACCGAGTGTTATAAACGCGACGCTCTTAGGCTGTCATGCAGGGACCTGCAGAAATCAATTGCTGCTAGTCAATAATCCATTACTCGTAATCAAAAATAGATTATGATAGTCAAATACCTATTGCGACGATACAAAAAAAATATATACCACTAGTCTAAATTCAATTAAAATACCCTTTAACTATTTCTTTCGCGATGCCGGCTACTGCTTCCACACGACCATCTTTTGTACCGCGACATAATTTTGCGAGCTCTTTATTCTAAAAAAAAACCTTCTCAATTTTAGAACAAAATCAGGGGCAACCGAGTTTAAAGCGGCTTTGTGAGTTTTTCACAGACGAAATAACCCAGCTTAGCCATAATTTCGTGCTAAAACACAGACAGTTCCATCTATCATGGAAAGCGTCGCCAAACATTGTCGCAGAAGATTTTTTGGGTCGTCTAGACATGATAATGTGGTATTACATGATAATTATTTACATCTAGCAAGAGGATGCACCCGCGTTTGGATGCGATGATGAATTATCATCACTTTGATTTGATTGACTTTCATATCGGTTCTGCAAGGTAGATAATGCGGATAGCAGTCGATTGTTTGCCGCATCTAAGGCTGCAATTTGTTTTCCTTGAGCTTCAATTACACGTTGTTTGTGTGACAAAACTAAAGACATTTTGTATTGCTCTTGTCGCAGTTCTTCCTCCATAGTCAGCAATCTGAAATAAAAAAAATATATTCGTTAGATGTTTGGCTCTTTTAACATGTTGAGTGCACTAATGTTTCATTTTGAATGTCTTAAGTCTTTTTAGGCCGTTCACAAACATAAAGGAAGCGTGGTAGGCCCAAATTGAGATGAAAGGATGGCGTGGAAGCGTCCGCCATTACGGCCGGGATAACGGCTTGGCAGACGAAGAAGCAAGTCCGTGAGTGACTTCGGACACTCATTAGACAGGCTAAGACCGGAAAGCGGTTGTAGCGCCGGATAAGTAAGTAAGTATATAGTAAGGTTTTGTTTGATCACATATTATTTTAGCAAATTTAGAACAAGATTTTTTTTAATGTACAGTTTTGTTACCCATTTTTTAATAATATTGCCTTACACTGGTATTGTATTTCCTTCTTTTTTGCCCCAGACTCTCCAGTTAGCGTACCAAGGCGTTTTGAGCGTACTAGTTACAGTTCGGGTCTAGAGCTCTGAGTGAATAGACGTGTTTAGAGAGAGAAAGTGATCAAAAGTACAAGTCCAATACATCCGTCATGGCGTCAGGAAGAGCTTCGCTTAGAGTGGACTTCTCGAAGATGGCTGTGAAACCAACGTTAAAGGAAGTAATGGACTTCATCACTTCAAAACTGTGCAAGAACAGGTGAGTCATATTCAGCTATGAACAACATCCACATGCGCCTATATCGACGTAAAAGACCAGAGCTTGGCTCTGAAGATTGTGGAAGAACACGATGATAAGCATGCCCTTTTTTGTCAAGGCACACAAATATTCATTCCCATTACTATTTATATTTTATTTATTTTCTTTCAATTTGTTTTATTTATTTTATTTCATTCAAACTGCACGACATCTCTCCCCGGATTGCGGTTGAAGAAATTAAATACCGCTTTGAACGCTATGGGAAAGTGCTCCATATCTCTAAGGATATTGGAAAGAAGAAAAACGAGATTTTGGTCTACCAAACGGATATCGCTTTGTGAGAATTGTGATAGCAAAACCTATCCCTTCTTATATATAAATACAAGGTGAATCCACGCTGGCCATACACAGAGGTCAAAAACCCACATGATGATGTTGGCAACACGTACACCACAGTATAATGTGCAACTTAAATCTCCGGCTAATAAGTCAAAGAAACGACATTAACGATCGGCTAACCAATACTTACGCAGCAGCGACAGCCGTTAAGGTCTTATTAGACGGAGGAAAATACTGTCATTTCTCGATTGGCATTTATCGGTCAAACTTGGACATTGGCACAAAAATACCTCTCGTACGTGTAATAAGGCAAGAGAATTGTTCTGTCACCTTTCACATTTATTATTTAATTTATTGATTTTCTTGGCTTTATCCGAAAGAATCATTCGTTGTTTCTCATTTTTGTTGTTTGTATTCATCATTATAAAGAAATCCAATACGGTCTACCGACATTGACAGTAAAAATCTACTCTCGAGCAAATCGGAATTGAGCATGCCGAATTCCGATTTTCCGACTGGCATCTATCTGTCAAACCCTGTTTGAATGATAGATTCCAAAATCGAATGACAGTATTTTCCTCTGCCTAATAAGGCCTTTAGGGGACTGATAGGGGACTGATACACTTGTGACACGTTCCCTACACAACAAAACTTATTCCATACAAAACGGGCAAAATTTGGTTCCAATTCTGTTCCCACCTTGTGAGGCAGAAAAGATCCACGCAAATAATGAGACCCCAAATTTTGAGTGATTCAGGCCGAGGGGTATGAGGAAGCTTGAGGAAGCAAGGAGAAACGCGCTGCGATGAGAGTTCGCATTCTATTTTACACGCGCGCTTCACTAACATCAATGCAAATACCGTGCTTTGACGAGCCGTCTGTGAATGTGTGTGTCTTCTTTCAGCGAACTCAACAACTTGGAGCTGCTCGTCACATCGTGTTGTCTCGCTTACACTACAGCATCGAATGATCGCTCCGTATGTCCCCCCTCCTACGCGTACAAAACCACCAGTACAGCGCGACGCTTTGCCGGAGATGGTTGTGCGCGTTTTGTTTTAAGTCCCGCGCGCAGTGTTTGTACGCTGATGCGCATTTCGTTCAAAGTCTTGTGCGCTGGTGTGTTTTGGTGAAGTGTGAAGTGACCAAACAATGAGCACAGACGCACATGTAGTGCGTGGATTTACAGGTAAGATTTTGCTGAACAGAGGCAACGGAGATTGTCGACAAGTTTCCCGCAGCCTGGCTCGACCCGGTACTTTACAGTATGACGCCATTCGTGAAGGATTCTAAATGTGTTGTGAAAGTGTACTTTATGTTTCAATAAAGTGTTTAATGAACTAAAAAATGACCGTGTTTGTGTTTGTTGTTTGAACGAAGAAAACGAGAAACGAAAGAAACAAATATCTTTGGATGTGTTGGTAGCATGACTGGAAAGAACACGAACACTTTGAGAACTGCAGAGCGCACCGTGCGTTCCGGGTGGGGAGGGGGAGGGCTCGCGCGAGGGTGTAACTCATTCCTCCAAGAGTAACTACTAACGGGGACGGTACTTAAATCACTCAAAAAATACACTCATTTTGCCGGACGGCAACGTAACCACGCAAACAATGAGACCCCAAATTTTGAGTGATTCAGGCCGAGGGGTATGAGAAAGCTTGAGGAAGCAAGGAGAAACGCGCTGCGATGAGAGTTCGCATTCTGTTTTACACGCGCACTTCACTAACACCTATACAAATACCTTGCTTTGACGAGCCGTCTGTGAATGTGTATGTGTCTTTCAGCGAGCTCAACAACTTGGAGCTGCTCGTCACATCGTGTTGTCTCGCTTACACTACAGCATCTAACCATCGCTCCGTATGTCCCCCCTCCTACGCATACAAAACCACCAGTACAGCGCGACGCTTTGTCGGAGATGGTTGTGCGCGTTTTGTTCTAAGTCCCGCGCACAGTGTTTGTGCGTTGGTGCGCATTTCGTTCAAAGTCTTGTGCGCCGGTGTGTTATGGTGAAGTGTGAAGTGAACAAACAATGAGCACAGACGCACATGCAGTGCGTGGATCGACAGGTAAGAATTTGCTGAACAGAGGCAACGCAGATTGTCGACAAGTTTCCCGCAGCCTGGCTCGACCCGGTACTTTACAGTACGACGCCATTCGTAAGTATGAAGGATTCTAAATGTGTTGTGAAAGTGTAATTTATGTTTCAATAAAGTGTTAAATGAAATAAAAAATGACCGTGTTTGTGTTTGTTGTTAGAATAAGTGCGTATTTGCGATCGTGGCAATGCATGAAAGAAAACGAGAAACGAAAGAAACAAATATCTTTGGATGTGTTGGTAGCATGGCTCGAAAGAACACAAACACTTTGAGAACTGCAGAGCGCACTGTGCGTTACGGGTGGGGAGGGGGAGGGCTTGCGCGAGGGTGTAACTCATTCCTCTAAGAGTAACTGCTAACGGGGGACGGCACTCAAATCACTCAAAAAATACACTCATTTTGCCGGACGGGAAGCGTGAGTGAGTTGTCGCGTGTATAGTATGTGTGTGTGTTGTACACTCTCGAGCACTAATTTTTTTTGCTCTTCCCTGGAACCCACATATTCTACATTTTTCTGACTCTAAGCAACCAAAGTAGAACGGGAAGTAGAAGGCTACTTCATATTCTATTTTTCTTACTACTTCGCAGCGTTTTGAACCGCTTGGGTTGTTGGGGCCTGATGCAACAACGTATCTTTTTGGCGTAGTTATACGATTCACGGAAAATAACTTTGGATGCTCAGCAGACATCCAAGAAATATTCCATCACATCAAGATCATAAAGGAAGATCAGTGTGCACAAAAGTTCTTGTTTAGAGACACATCCTCAGACCCTCCTCAAGTGTACAAAATGGAGAAAAATTTAGACGCGGCCTTTGATAAAACTAATATCACTGATCCTAAGCTCTTCCAAATTAAAACAATGCCTAACATTCATTATAACACACTCAGCAAATTAGATAATACTATAACAAAGCAGCCGTAAGAATTCAGGTCCCACCGTTCATATAAAACAAATGTGACACACTTCTTGAAAACACCCGAAAGACGCATATTAAGCAAATCAGGAGTTACTGCAGGCAAACTAGGTGAACCGAGAACGCATAGCAACTTATTGCTAAAAGTGCAGTGTAGGCAAAGATCGACGAACGCACCCGGTCTTTAGCTAGAACAGTTTATACTTTCCAGAGCCTTCGTAAAAATTTTACAAGCGCAGTATAGGCACATAATGACAGACAACTCACTCCAATACAATGTTTAACTTGCACCTCATATCAATTAACTTTAATTAAGACAAAAACACATTCCCTAACCAAATGTACGAAAATTATTGAGTATAAATAAAACCAATTCCGACCGTGGCAGGTCAGATTCGTTCGGACTGTCAAGATAGGACGTTACGCTGCCTAAAAACTTAGCCTTCCAACTTATTTCAAGAGTTTAGTTATGTCCCCCTTCCCATGGTAAGGCTTCTAAACTCCAACGTTTCCAGTAAGGGAAATCCTTTCTGGGTTTCTATGATCGCCTGGACGATCAAGTGTCGAAAAGTCCGCTCGAACGAAGTTTTATTCCACCTAGGCTCATATTGGTAAAAACTGACCTACCGCGACGGTACTCGAGGTACAGTTGTACGATCATCGCATTACAAATGGTAAAAAGATCGAGTGAAGTTTTTGGAATATTAAAGGACTTCATGTTTGGAAGAGGTAGTTTTGATGAACAATAAGCATTGTTTAGGGTATATCGAATTCTTTAAAACCAATCAGCACCACGAAGAATTAGCACAAAAGATTGATGACAATATTAAACAAATTCATGCAGGAATAAGTGTCATAAGAAGGCAATTTAGCCCAAGCAAAATGAACGTCTTATATAAATTTACATCAAAAACAATAGCAACAGCAAACATGTTAACCCAAGGTATAATAAACAAATATCTAGAAATGAAGGTCAAGCCACACAATCCAGACGACGAAGAAAAAATCATCAGTAGAATTATGTCAAATCTTCCTGCAGGCTACATCGTATTAGGAGACTCCGCAATTAAAACAAAGAAAATCACGGAAGGAGAAATAACGATGTTAGTACAATACTATAGCATTGGCTGATAAATATGAGATGTTTCACGTCATTCCGATTCCAAACGTGAAAAAGAACACAATTTATAACGTTTACACAAAGGTTGATAGCAATCAATAAACATAGCTTTTTACAACCAAGGGAAAGGGGTTGAAAATTAATAGTATTCATAGTATTTCTTCAGTCATGTTCATTCAAAAAAGGTTAGATTGCGTAGCGTTGACATTTTATCAATCTCAAGTGAATAAGTCATGTCAAACAAACACGTTCAAGAAACCCTACACAGAATTTTAAGAACTAGGCAAGCCTAACAATATTTTATATTATACTTCAGAACCAAGCAAAATATTCATAGCAGCATACAAACAACGCAAGGGAAAATCAACCCGACGTTCGAAATTAAGGCCTAGGTCTTTCGTACATTTTTTAAGCCAACAATTGAAGTTTCGCCTCTGAGCGTTGAACAATCAAATAATAACAACGGCGCGAGTAAAACAGGCGACGTTTTACTTATAGGCTTAGCGATAGCAATAATCAGCAATTTTGTACTGATCAGCGTAATCGTATTTGTGTCAATACGAAAACGTAAAACCGTTACGATTCCAAGACCGCCACCGATAGATGCTTCAACAGCACAAACCACAAAGTTGTAACACCTTAGCGGGGATGTCACTGGCGGTTAAAATTTATGAAGATTACTACTAGGTCAAAACAATCGATCGATCGATCGAACGAACGCAATGGTTTGGCTGCGCTGACAAACTATAACAAACAATGCTGCAATCACGTGTCTGATCAATGGCCGATCGGCATGTTGGCGACGCAGCGTTTTTAGAAAATAAGAACAAAAAATGTAAATGTTTTGGAATTAATTGAGTATAAATGGGGAGCAATTACGGTAAATAAACACAGTGTTCAAATTAAGCCTTTCATCGCAGGCACTCCGAGGTAAGCTTCGCGTGTGACATAACCAAATCTGCAATCCACGACATAATAAAATGGTATAAAAACGAGGGTAGAATATCTAATAAAAAGCCTACCAACGAATAAAAACGCAAAATTCATAATAGAGATAAACGATTCTAGCGAATCCCTTCCTGACCTCTGTTCATTTAAAAAGTCACATTAGAGATACTCGAGGCGTTGATTCTTCAACAGTAAGGCTTTTCCAAAGGAAACATAATTTGTTCGGTAGAGTGGCAATTAAAAAAAAACAGTTATGGGGCCCTTTCCGTTTTAAGTTCGTAGGCTGAAATTTCAGCCTGTCAGCTGTTGTCATTGTATAGCAGTTTTCGAGCAGCTATCTAACTGGGTACAATATACAGGTTGGCTTATCCCAATGTGTATGAATTTAAAAGGCTGATTTCTATCGCTTCTGTTACTGAATTAAAATTTTAAAAGTGTTTTGTGTATTCGTCAAGCCTCCAGAAAGCTTGTTGAACAAAAATTTTAACCCATCTTGTCAAAAAGTGATATTTAAATTTGGTTATAAAAACATGCTATGAGACCACATGGGCTACATACACTTTGATTCTGGATTCCTTCACCAGATCTCTTTAATGCATCTTGGGATAAATGTAAACACCACCTTTTTTGCCATTTTTCGAGCAGGTATTCGAATCTAATTCTAGATTTTAGGCTAGAATAATCTAGACTGAAAATTACAGGCTAGTTTTATGTGTGGTTTTTTTTATAAAGTGTTTACATGATTTTAGACTCCAACTGTCAAACTCCATACAAAAAACAGACTAGAATCGTAAAGGGCCCCTATATCGGAAAAGAATAGAGTGCTCCGGCTCGAATTCGCTGAAAAATATATCGATAAATATATAGAATTTTGGTCTGAGGTAATCACGTTTGACTTATTGCAACCATACGTTTTTATTTTTTTATTTTGTATGTTATTATTGTCTTTGATAGACTGATTTTAGTGTAGTTCGTGAACAGAACCTTTTCAGATCTAATGACCACAGCTATGTGTGAAGAAATCCTGGTGAAGAGATTAATGGAAAATTCACCATAAAAACCGTTAAACACGGTGCAGGTTACATCATGCTATGGGGTTGTATGACTGCAAAAGGTGTTGGCAAAATGCATGTAATACGTGGAATTATGGATGCTACGTATTACATTGATATTCTGAAGGCAATTATTCAACCAAGTGTTGAACAATTGGGCATAGCCAGTGATTATGCGTTCTACCAGGGCAATGATCCGATGGACAAGGATTGGATGACAAAGATGTGGTTGTTATATAATTGCTCATTAGTACTAGCTACTCCTTCAGACCTCAATATAATTGGGCATATTAACTGAAAAAAAACAAAACGGAAGCCTTCCAATTTTTAAAAAGTCGGAAGAAATAATGAACGAAGAATGGCATAAAATTGATCCAAACTTTTATTTGAAATTGTCCCAAAGCATGCCAACAAAATTGCAGGCTATCATAAATGCCAACAAAATTTTACAAAACACTTTTATAACATTTCTTTCATACATTTTCAACGTGTCCGACTTTGAATGCCCATGATATGACGACTTTTTTGGTTTACTCCCCATTTTTATGAAAGACAAAAGAATTTTTGATGCTCTTTTGCTTTTGGCCGTACAGAAGGAAAGTAGAAGAAACCCACTGCACAGTTTTCATGACTTATAATAATTCTAAGAATCTGATAATTGTATCGTAAAGTAGTAAGAGCAGCCAAAACCGAAGTACCCGATTTAAAATACCCAGCACTGTATGTGTGTGAGATCCGAAAACTTGAGACAAATTTCGGCACATTCAAACATTTTCTTTTATCGCCACTATGTACCGTGCTACATGAAACTTAGAAGGTCTTTGAAGCATCAAATATGTTCAAATTAAAAATATATATTTGATTAGTGTTAGACGTTCTCCTACGCTTGTTTGAAATTAGCTTCTTAACCATCGATTGGCATGGGCATTAAATGGCCTCATCAGCAGCGGCACGCAAAAAATAAATCATCAATACACCATAATACTTTAAATCTTAAAATGAATCAGCTTCTCCCGCATCGTCAAGGTCGTCTAACACAAATAAATAAATGCTAACACTCACCAATTACAGGCGGTCCCCGAGATACACGGTTAATGGGGACCGAAAACGGCCGCAAAATACCGCGTATCTCGAATTTCCGCGTAAGTCGAATCTCGTGATTTCCATCCAAAATATCCCTAATTTTCGTGCAATTTTGCAAGTAGGGGTGGTTTTAGCCACCAAATTAATTGTTTGATATATTTCTACTGAATTGAACAGTTTTAAACCTTTTGAAATGGTATTTCACTTTTGATCAATACGGAAATTATTTGGTATTTCGCAATGGATATATCAAATCAGTACAATTTGCTCAAAGAACTGTCAAATTTGGAAAACCGCGTATCTCCGAATCCGCGTATAAGAGGTACCGAGTATCTCGGGGACCACCTGTACAATACACAACCGCAATGCACATATATAACAACGCATACACACAATCAGCCGACGGCGAAAGGCACGGCCTGAAGCGCAAGTAAGGCAAGGCAGGATGAAGGAGGGAGAGGAAGAGGACGAAAAAATGGGCGCCAATATTTTTGAAATTTTTGATTGTTTTTTTTTATTTTTGCTCCGCCGTTTGAAATAGTTCGTCTATTTCACCAACAGATGGCGCCAAAACTGCTAAACCCAGCGCAAATTTCCCTGAAGTCCAGCGCAAGAAACCGACCCATTTCCTGCGCAGAAAACTGTTCGATTTTGCGCAGCGGGGCTATCCCCCCCGACCGGCAAAGCGAAAGGCGAAATCATAGCGTTCGGAGAATTTTATCATGCCTTCCTTTTCTCTCCAACGGCAAATTTGTCAAGCAGCTCGTCGAGCTACCCGTCCCAGGCTCCGCCTAATACTCCTTGCCAGACCGGGCTGTCGAAGGTTTAGTTGTGTTGGTGCGTCAGACAGCCAAGCACTGTCAACCGTCGTCCGTGCTTTTTCCCTCCATTGCGCTATCTCTTTCTCGCGTGTGGTCAATGCTCATGAGTTGCTGTGGCGCTTACAAAAGCCGTTAACAAACATTACGGCATTGCATTTGAATTTTCACAAATCAAACCAAAAAAGCGAAATGAGTTCAAACGCTGCAATGTAAAAATGACGAAGGAATCGCTAGTTCACGCTGGAAGCTTTGCTGTGCAACGTGCAGAACCTTAATTGGCATTAACACGTTCACCCCGGCGCTAATTTTCATCAACTTTATTTTCTGCCGGCATCTAGAACGCAAGCTGATTGTAAAACCGGCATACTGGAAAGTTCACTGGGAGTCTCTGGGGCCTGCCATCGAACTCAACGTGTTAAGCATTAAGCATAACTTTGTTACCCTAAGCTTTTGCTTTCGTATGTAGTAGATTACACAGATATGCTGAGCTGTCTGCGCAAGTGTATAAGTGTGCGTGTGTGTGCAGCACTTTCGCCAAATGTGTTTTCTTCCGGAATGTTATGATCCATCGGTCAAAGAAAAGAAGGTTCATGACAGAGGCGGATTAAGGGAATTGGGGGCCCTAGGCGGAAAGATGAGTTGAGGCCCCTGTAAATGATAACTGATGACCGAGAGGAGGGGGTACTGGCATACAGCTGTTGAGAGATTTAACAGTATACTTAAATTGCCGACGGGAGGGAGAGGGGGGCGGTGGAGAGAGAGACCCCTTACGATCATCGGTCCCATGCCCTAAAATTGTTTCCTGGCAAAGGGGGGGGGGGGCACATGGTTCTCCAGACACGGGGCCCCAACGAACATCTATCCTAGGGCCCTTGTCGCTAATACTCTGTCCACTTGTAGACATACGGCATACTATAGACTAGCGATCTTCGGCGACCGCCTAGTCCGCCTACCGTTAGATCCGCCGCTGGTTCATGAAGGTGTTTTTTTTTATAGTGGAGGTACATCCTTCCCCCTGCTAACGTATGCATCGGACAGGAGACAGTGTGGCAGTTTGCAAGTTGCCCGGTGAATAGGAGCAATCCCGCGGCGCCTCATTCCTCACATCTGCATGCCCGTCGTGGGTTCTAACCGCGTATGAACCGTTCGTCGTAGTAAAAGCTGACTATCTGGCTATGTGGTACTCAAGCCCTGAAAAGGCCAATATGATCGCGTAGGCTAATACGCCAATAATAATAATAATAATAAGAAGAAGAAGAAGAAGAAGAAGAAGAAAAACTTAGCATAACATTCCACACCCGGGGAAGAGTTTGTCTTGACTTTGTTGCTGCAGGATCTACCGCTACGGCGCGACAAATCAACGGAATGAAATCGACCAAAACATGAACCTACCGAACCTTACCCATTCCAAGCCATTGTCGGTCACACGGCGTCATGATACCGACTCCAAGCCAACAAGCCACCAGATTCTGGACGGACAGGTGCAGCACCATACGCGCACCGTAATAAACAAATGCAGAATCCTCTTTAGTATGGATTCAATTCAAAATGTCGTTTCCACTTGCGCCCGCTAGCTGAATTGAAAAGAAATGTGCTACATATCACACGCACGTTTGCTTCGATCGTGTGTCTTTTTAATACCCCCAATAGCAGAGCCGGTCGCAAAGATGGTGTTGACAATCCAATGGTTGTGTTGTCTCTCAGGTAGCGAGATCGAAAATGGATGGACTTTGTAGCCGCAGCAGATGAAAATGTACCCATGAGAATATAACAGCTTTGAGGTTTCTACACGCACGCACACACGCACGCACAAACAAGCACGGACACATGCATGCACGCGCGTACGCCAGCACACATGCACACACGCACGCACACACATACACGCACGTACCCACCCACCCACGCCAGACACACGCATGTACGCGCGCACGTGAGCACGCACCAACGAAAGCGCGCACCCGAGCGCGCACCCACCTCCAATCCCCCGCCCCACCCGCATGATCGAGTACAGCTACCGTATCGGTAGAACTGCTGGTTCAGCTATCTTGTAGCGCATCCTCATTCAAAGCGCCGGGCGGGGTGGGGGATCCCGACATGATAGAGTGAACGGTCACTTTCCCCGCGCTGTGTGTGTGTGCACCCGAAAACTCGAGACAGATTTCGGCACATACAAAAACAAATATTTTATTGCCACTAGACACCGTGCTACATGATGCTTAGAAGGTCGTTGAAGCATCTAACATGTTCGAATAAAAAAATAGATTAGTATTAGACGTTCTCGTATGCTTGTTTTAAATAGGCGTCTAGACCCTTGATTGGCACGGGCATCAAATGGTCTCATCAGCAGCGGCACGAAATAAAATAAACCATCAATACACCGAAAACACATTGAATCCCAATCCAGCTTCTCCCGCATCGCATTGTCTCAAGGTTACACACTAATTAATAAATGCTAACACCCACCAATAACAATACACATCCGCAATGCACATATATGAATCAACGCATACACCACAAAAGCCAATCGGCGGAAGGCACGGACAGAAGCGCAAGTAAGGCAAGGCAGGGTGAGGGAGGGGGAAGAAGCGGACGAGAAAATGGGCGCCAATAATTTTAAATTTTTTGACCGTCCCTGGCTCCGCCTCATTCCCCTCGCCTGAACGCGCTGTGACATGTATCGATGTGTTGGTGTGTCAGACTGCCAATGGCTGTCCGCTGTCGTCCGTGCTCTTTCCATCCCTAGCGCTATCTCTTTCTCGCGTGTTGTCAATGCAAAGCGTGGAGAAAGGAACCGTTGAGAAATGAAAACAAACGCCAACAGAATTTTCACCAGTGCACATCTATCCTTCGCAAAGTGTTTGTAGTAAAAGCGTGAAAATGGAACGTAATCCAGACTAGTGTTGGCCGTTCCGGTCCGAACCTAGTAAAAAAGTTCCGTTCTTTATGTAGACCGTTCCGTTCCGATCCTTTATACAAAATCGTTCCGTTCCGTTCATTCCGTTCTTTCCGTTCTTTCCGTTCATTCCGTTCCGTTCCGTTCATTCCGTTCATTCCGTTCATTCCGTTCCGTTCCGTTCCGTTCATTTCGTTCTTTCCGTTCATTCCGTTCTTTCCGTTCATTCCGTTCCGTTCAATTCGTTCTTTCCGTTCACTCCGTTCCGGTCTTTGCCGGTTCAATATTGTTAGCAAGGTGCTATCGTTCGTGCGTTCCGTTCTTTAAAAAAACCGGCTTTGTCCGGCTGTTGCTTGCTGCGTGCAAGATAACTGTTCACTCTTTCTCGCACACAGTATGTGTTGCCTGTGCACTCTCCCATGCTCACAGGAATATTCATCGCACTTCGTCGCGTATCGTTTATAAAAATCGTGATAAGCGAGACCAAAAATGTTATTTGGTGTTATAGTGCAATTTGTAACATCTATTATACTTTTTGTTATAATTTAGCTTATCCTAACCAGACAAATAATTATTATAAAATTTAAATCTGTACTCATATGGCAGAACGGGTTGGAAGAGATGTATTATAATATGCGATTATGAACAACGAAAAATAAAATGTATTTATTTTTTATGCCACGATATCTGCTTGATCTTGGCACTCGGCATGATTCCAATACTGGGCCATTCGTTTCGAAGCATTCTGTTCCATTCGACAACCGTTTGAGTGCCGTGATCTTGTAAACGATTTATGTGAAAAAAAACTATTTGTTTTAAATAGTAAGTGAAATTCAAATAATAAGTCAATCTCGTGATACAATCATCAACTCGTACCACTCAATAACATCGGCATGGGTAAAAGCCTTGAATGGATCGTGCCCCAATACGCTGGGATGATTATCCTGCTATGGGCATTTAAGTTACTGATAGCCAAGCCTATTAGTGGTACAGAAAGGCTTTGACCGAAAATGGTCGTCGCATCTAAAAAGTTTAAAAATGCTAGATAATAAATGCATGCTTTATATTAGCACAGTTGGTACAGCTTCCTGGACATCAGGTTGAACCCATCTGGATTTGGTGATTTCAGAATGATGAATGCCTTTTCATATCCTGTCTCAGGTAACACCCCCCCCCCCCCCCCCCCCCCGGATGACAGTTTTGCTTCTAAGCCCTGAGTCGGTTCATTTGCACCCCAGGTTCACGTTCCGTTCTTTTTGAAAAATGAACTAGTTCCGTTCCGTTCCTTTTTTTAACGAAATTCCCAACACTAATCCAGACACAAAGAGTGGTTTGGTGTACCATGCAGCTGAACGGGCGTGTAAGCGGCGTTTTGAGGAGTTGGAGAGGGAATTCCGTCGTGCCCGGCAACCGGAGCTGCCGGCTTAGGGTGAGTACTTGGTGAACGGTTATGAGTGAGGTGAATGTAACGAGCAGTGTTGTAAAATGTGCTACGTGTCTATATTACAGAAAACCAAGCCGATGATGCTGAGCCATCGTACATGGAGCCCGGTCCGAGCTGTTTTACATACGATGCTGCTCCGCTTAGCGACATCGAGGAGGACAGCATGGCCGACGCAAGCAGCGGGGCAGAAAGTGACGACGTCGAAGACATCCATGTCGAGGTGCAAACGCCGGACCAACCGTACGAAGACCTTTCGTGCGAGGAAGGTTTGCGGCTGTGGGCCCTGCAAACTGGGCAAACTCATCGTAGTTTGAACCTTTTGCTGGGCCATTTGCGGCAGCATTTTCCCAACGCCAGATTGCCTAAGGATGCTCGGACGTTAATGAACACGCCCGCGTCCAGAGCACCGGAGACAGCCATTACGCATATCGCAGGGGAGACGCTGTGGTACCAGGTAAAGCCGGTACCAGGTACTAACCGTGCATTTGGTAAAGTGCTTATCCCATTTTTTTTATCGTTCCAGTGATGATCAGCCAACCCAGGAGGGGTTTGAGTTGAATTTTTTTGTGGACGGCCTGCCGCTGTACAAAAGTAGCCGGTCCCAATTCTGGCCCATCATGATGCAGGTTCACAACGTGCGAAATACTCCGGTGATGACGGTTGCGATTTTTTGTGGCGAATCGAAACCGTTAATCCTCGAGGAGTTTTTGGACCAGTTCGTGGACGAAATGAACCACCTTTTCATGAACGGCCTGGTAATTGGAACCCGCTTTTACTAGGTAGCCCCGTGTGCTTTCATAGCAGATGCTCCAGCACGTGCATTCATAAAAGGTTACTTACTTACTTATCCGGCACTACAACCGCTTTGCGGTCTTGGCCTGCCTCAGGAGTGTCCGAAACCGCTCACGGTCTCGCGCCTTCGTCTGCCAGTCCGTTATCCCGGCCTTAATGGCGGACGCCTCCATGCCATCTTGCCACCTCAATTTGGGCCTACCACGCCTCCTCTGTCCTTGTGGACGGCCTAAAAAGACTTTACGGGCTGGGTCGTCCGTTTCCATGCGTATAACATGGCCAGCCCACCGGAGCCTGGCGAGCTTTATACGCTGTACGACAGTGAGGTCGCCGTACATCTCGTATAGCTCGTCATTATAGCGGCTCCTTCATTGTCCTTCCACACATACGGGGCCAAGTATCCTTCTGAGCATCTTCCTCTCGAACGCGGCTAAGAGGGTTTCGTCAGATTTGGACAGTGTCCATGTCTCAGAGGCGTATGTGAGTACTGGTACTATATAGGTACTATATAGTCCCAGCTTCGTCCGTTGCGACAGGTTCTTTGAGGTGAACTGATTTTTCAGGCTGTAGAATGACCGGTTGGCAGCCAGCATCCTTGCGCGCAACTCAGCTTCCATGCTGTTGTCGTTGCTGACCTTTGACCCAAGATAGGTGAATTGTGGGACGACTTCAAAAGTGCGTTCACCTATCTGCACGTCACGCCTACGTAGATTCTGATTATTTGTTGGTGGGCCCGCTGATGTTGACACCATCAGTTTGGTCTTTGCCTCGTTTATCTGCAATCCGAGGCTCTCTGCCGCCTGCTCGATCCCTTGGTAGGCTTCTGCTACATAGGAGAGCCGCAGACCAATGATGTCTATATCATCAGCGTATGCCAGGATCTGGGTTGACTTATAGAAGATGGTTCCCGTAGTCTCCACCCTCGAGTCACGGATGGCTCTCTCTAGCGCCAGGTTGAATAAGAGACAAGCAAGCCCGTCCCCCTGGCGCAGACCTTTGGTGGTAGCAAAAGGTCCTGAGAGTTTTCCATCCACCCTCACCTGGCATGTGACGTTGGTCATAGTCATTCTAACTAGCCTTATCAGTTTGGCCGGGATTCCAAATGAGCTCATAGCGTCATACAGTTTTACCCTGGCTATGCTATCGTATGCGGTTTTGCAGTCTATGAAGAGATGGTATGTGTCGTTTTTGTATTCAGCCATCTTCTCCAAGATCTGCCGCATGGTGAAGATCTGATCAGTGGTAGATTTTCCGTTTCGGAATCCTCTTTGATAGTTTTCGACTATCTCTTTGACGTGCGGGTTAAGGCGATCCTGAAGGATCGGGGAGAATATTTTATAGGCGGTATTCAACACCGTAATACCCCTGTAGTTGTTGCAGTCCAACTTATCTCCCTTCTTGTATATGGGGTAGATGATGCCGAGATTCCAATCACAAGGCATCGATTCGCTATCCCACACCTCAGTAACAATTTGATGAATCTCGTTTTCTAGTCGTGCACCTCCATTCTTGACCAGTTCGGCTGCAATTCCGTCGGTTCCGGGTGCCTTGTTATTTTTCAGCCGACGGATAGCCTTTCGTGTTTCTTCTATGCTAGGTAGCAGTAGCATGTCACCATCTGCTAGTGGCGCTTCTAGCTGTTCGCTAAACTGGTTATTGAGTAGTTCATCAAAGTACTGAGCCCACCGCGAGAGGACCTCTGGCTGGTTACTGACCAGATCTCCATCCTTGTTGCGACAGCAGGTTACCTTAGGTACAACGTTGTTTCGGTGACCTGCTATCGCTTGGTAAAACTTTCGTGTCGATCCGTACGCCTCTCTGGTTTGCTCGAGTTCCCGCATGTTTTGCTCTTCCAAAGCATGCTTCTTGGAGCGGTGAACTCTTCTCTCATAAAAGGTAGGTTGTTGATAAAGTGCCTTCTACATATACAGTGCAATGTGTGTCCGCTTAACACGCACAGTGAAATACGGTACTATGCATTATTTCTAATTATTTTTCGTTTCATTTTCTTGCAGGTGTTAAAGGGCATAATGCATACAGCAGGTGCCAGAAGTGCACGATCGTAGGGGTGTTGGACGGACACCGGATGTACTTCACGTATGATGCGGAACGCCAGCCACGAAACCACAGTGACTTTTGCGATAACAAATATCTGTCACACGTCAACAAACGCACCCCCCTTACCAGACTATTAGGTTGTGATATCGTGGCCGATTTTGTGTCGGCCGAAGATATGCACCTACTGTACAAGGGCGTGGAGGCCAAGTTGATCGATTTGTGGATAAACGGCTTCTCTGGCTTGCCGTGTTACTTGCCACGCCGGCAACAACGTCAAGTGTCGGAGCACTTGCGCCTGTTAAAGCTCCCTACAGATTATCAACGCAAGCGGCGCGACCTGCGATACGTCCAACTCTGGAAAATTTCCGAGTATAGGATGTTTCTGCTGGTTGCCGGTTTCGTGGTTCTGGAGGGTAGACTTGACGATGCAGCGTACCAACACTTCATGTTGTTGACGATGGCTGTAACATTCATGACCACCACCTACCACCGCACAAAATGGGCAAAGGCTGACTCATTTATGCATAGGTTTGTGGCAGCCTATGGAGATTTGTACAGTCCAGTGCTTCTGAATAGCAACGTGCATAACCTGCTGCACGTTTACGAGGACGTGTGCAGGTTTGAGGGTTTAAAAACCATATCGGCCTTCATTTTTGAGGCATTTTTGCACGACCTCAAAAAGTTGGTACATTCCGGGAGGCACAGACTAGTCCAAGCGGTCCATCGTTTGCTGGAACTGCAACATATTAATGTTGCCAAGCGCCAGCAAAACCAACAAAAGGTGGACGAGCAATCGGTGCGGACGGTTGGTGTCGACACCATAGCTACCGTACGGGAGGGCTTCACGCTGCGGCAAAATTTCCGCGACCAGTGGTGTATGGCCAACTCGGGCGAGGTGGTCCGGTACGAAACGGCCACAAAATCGGGCAACGAAATCACAGTGCAGGGAAATGGTTTCTTGAGCCAGGTGCCTGCATTTACAGAACCGTGCCTCTCGACGGAAGCGAATGTTTACTCGGCCAGCATGAACGACTTAAACACAGGTACCCTGAAACACTAGCCCAGCAGTACCTTGATGTGCAAGTTAGCTGCAGTGCAGACAGCGCGGGCCGTAAATAATGAGAAATAGTTTAGTTACACAGGTGAAAGGAGAATTGTGATTGTAAAAAATATACCTCTTCCCGTATTTCTCACGTAGCCCAAGTTTGTGTTTTGTGCTTTAGATAAATAGGGTAAATAATGAGAAATAGTTTTGTCACACAGGTGTTCATTGTAATTGTAAAAAATATGCCTCTTCCCATATCTCTCCCGTAGACCAACTTTGTGTATTGTGTTTCAGATCAATCGGGTGAATAGTAATCAAGTTTTGGTTGGTTGTTTTGTGAAAGAATCAAAATGTTATTTTCGTAGTCATAATCATAATATATTTACATTCTTTTAATACTTTAATGTATACGTCTTTAACTGTAACTAACTTAACTTAACTTTGAAATTAATTTACTAACCTAATGAAATGTTGTCACTAAACTATCTTAAACTTAAACATAACCTTACTTAAACTAACTGGCTTATTTAACGTATCGCAATACGCGTATGAAAAAGTTGCTAACGTATGCTGTTGTTATGGACGAATTCCCCATGATGCCGCTTTCCGGAACAGCTCACATACGTTCGGGAAATGGGACATCGCTATTTTATCGTTCCTCGCAGACCAACGGCATCTCAACACAAATGTGGCATCCAGTACCAGCTCCTTCAGCTGCTTCAGCCGCTTGTCCATATGTCTGGACGTGATGTTGCTGTGCAGCCAACTCACGCAATTCCTCATATATTCCCTGTCGCTCAACTTGCGCTCCAAGTCGTTCAGCTCGTCCTCCGACCGTACAGGCTGCAGCGTGAAGTCCTCCGGGACGGGACGCGAACTTCCATCCTCATCGCTAAATAGAGTTTGCTGCATTCGGTTTACCACGGCCTCCAACACAGCCGTGGTTTTCCGGACAACAGCGACCTCTTTCTGCAAGGATTCGTTTTGCGCCGTTAAAACGTCCAAGCGGCGATTTATGTCGGCTGCCTGCTTGGCTGACTGGTTGGCGTTCTCGGTTATCAACCGGTACAAATCGGAGACGGTGGCTGAATCAACAGGGACTAATGGAGCGACGGTCCGTGTTGCGGTAGAAGCGGCGGTGGGAGCGGTGAAATCGTCGGTGGGAGCGGTGAAATCGTCGGTGGGAGCGGTGAAATCGTCGGTGGGAGCGATAAAATCGGCGATGGGAGCGGTGAAATCGGCGGTGGGAGTTGCGGTGGAAACGGTGGTGGCCCGAGCGGCGGTTGAGGCGGTGGTGGTTCGAGTTGCGGTGGGAGCAGCGGTCCGAGTTACGATGAGAGCAGCGGTCCGAGTTGCGGTGGGAGCAGCGGTCCGAGTTGCGGTGGGAGCAGCGGTCCGAGTTGCGGTGGGACCAGCGGTCCGAGTTACGATGGGAGCAGCGGTCCGAATTACGATGGGAGCGGTGGTGACCCGAGCGGCGGTTGAAGCGGGCTGCTGCAACCGGGATAGGTATAACGGTGCCCCCAACCTGATCGTAGGCAGGCCTGCGGTTGTCGCGAGTTGAAAACCCATAACTTTCACGGCACTGTCTTTACTTGAACCAGCGCTTTGGGATTCCTGTCGGGAAACGGTGGGGATGGAAACGGCATGGGAACCGCTACTTTGAGGTGGCACAAATGATTCCTCCAATTCTCTCTGCTTCTTAAACTCTTTCAAGCCCTCCGCTGTCATGACCGTCGGACGCTTGGTCGGTAGTAGGACAGACTGGTTTGGGACCGCGGAGGTGCCTGGGCTGGAGGTGGTGCTGGCGGAGACAGAGGCGGCGGTGGTCCTGGTGATGGCAGTGGTGGTGATGGTTGTGGCCGGTGCCGGCCAATCTGCCTCATCGAACGGCAGCACGGGTCCAGTGATGTTTTTTTTTAGATCTCATTGTTTGCTAGGATAAATAAAAAAAATAAATTAGAATCGTACACGTTACCGGTAACCGCGGTCAAATGGTCTAAACGGAACCGGTATGAAGGAAGATCACCGAGAGTAGAACACTCCAGCGATCGAAACAACACACGGTAAGTAAAACCAGGAATAAAAAAATATATATACAACTCACCAATATATCCGTTACTAATCCGCAACCACAAATAACACAACAGCACTCTGATCGTTGGTGTGAGGAGGCTAGCTAGCACGTATACAATTGTTCAACACTTGAGAAGGATATGATACAGAGGAGCGCAACGTACGCGCAATAAATACCCTGGGGCGAGGGGGTGAGGTACGGGAACACACCCGGGAGCGAGGAGGGGAGGTAAAGAAATATACCTGCACAGTCAGGCAAAGGGGATTTCCCATTCGCGCTCTCGCTCCGTCTAGTCCGAACTGCCCGAACTGCCCGAACTGCGCGACCCAGCGCAGGGATCGCTGAAGTCCAGCGCGGGAGACCAGTCAAAATCTGCGCTGGCCAGCGCAGGCTTTGGTACATTTCCTGCGCAGGAAACTGCTCGAATTTGCGCAGCGGGTTTGGTACATTTCCTGCGCATGAAACTGCTCGAATTTGCGCAGCGGGGCTTGGATAGCTCGAAAAAGATTAGCTACAGGCTGCTAGACTTCCCCTACCTCAGTGAAAATGTATGTTTGACAGATATTTTCTGGTAGAATATGCCGCGTGAGAACGCGGCTATTGAACAATTATACTATTGGAACCCCTCATAGCGGGTACCCCGTATAACGAGTTTTCGCATAACAAGAAAATCTAAATGCTCCAGAAATACCTCTCTTAACGAGTAAAATCTCGCATAACGAGCAATTTCATTTTCGTTCCCGATTTCTAAAAGGGGCAGTATATAGTTGTAGAGGAAAAGTGTATGTGAGTTGACACATTACACTGTTATCCGAGTCATTTTCTAATGTGAACGGCATTATGCAACAATCCCAGCACTCGCAAGTAATGACAGCTTTTGAAAAACATATTGTAAGTTTTAAATAATGCTGTTCACATTGAAAACCGTACCGGTAAACAGTGTAACGCCCACTACCGGACCAAAACTCACAAAGTCATACAAAAGTCTAAAAAATCGGGGCGGGCTATCAGCGCATTAACTCCACGTCCAGATAACTCTTTTCAGATCAGATAGCGGAGCTAAGAACTTTGCTGCGCTTAACGACAGGTGGAGTAAGTGAGATGGAGTATCAGTTTAATAACTCCATTTCCTTCCTTCTTATTTCACAATATTGGAGGCGCTTTTAGGCTACGGCCGTGGAAGTGTGCCTCACTTTATTTTAGTGTTTAGTGTACCTCACTAAGAAGCGTGAGTTTCACAAGTCTGAGATGTATTGATTAGTGTGTTCTTGCATGCATTCTTGCATTCTCGTGAAGGCGAGTATTTCGATACTAAGAATTGATCAATGCATTACTGTTGTCACTTGGGGGTTGTGATGCATATAATCCCTAGATACATGCACTTTTCTTGACCTGGAATCAATTATTTCTTTTTTCATAAAAATTGTATTGAAAATAACCTCCCACATAACGAGTGAGTCATTGGGACGGATTAATCTCGTTATGAGGAGTTCCACTGAATATGATTGAAAAGTCAATCGTATATACTTAAACTGATACGTACCTTCCTATTATGCTTCGAATTTTACTGTCGCTTTGCTGTGTAATCGCTGCCAGTTTATTGGCGTTTCCTTCTGCTGGCTCAGACATTTCTAGTTTTTTACGCATGGAGTCTAATGATGCCTGTAGCCTCTGAATTTCTCTCTCACACTGCTCAACTGATTTATTGGCATTCCTTCGCCTTCTGGTGTCATTTTCGCGGAAAATATTTGTATGGGTTGTAGTACACATGCTAAAATTATGATGTTGCGCTGTGTGCTGGTTCAAGTTGAAAGTTTTCGTTTTTTCACTTTCAGTTTCGTCGGTAGAGCTATCTGATAGGGCTCGTGCACACTCTATCGATAGACGTCGATGAAGGCGGCTTTGAAAACTTTGATTTCTTTGATGGTTTGTCAAAGCAGTATCGACACCGCTATTTCCACATAGTGCATGGCCAACGATATCCGATACATCATCCTTATCATACTGAAACGAAAATGTAATATTTTTATTTGTTTATCTGTTTAAACATTATAAGTTGTTATTCCGCATAATCCAATAATCACTTTCGAAACAACCCTAAATGGCTGAATACGATGGATGGAATGGTAATTGTTACCGCAAGGCCAGACGAGGTGAAATACACAGCGAAATGAACTATTTGAGAGGTAAAATATCTGTTAGACAACGCATCACAGCAACCAGCTAATGTGCAATGTAAACAAACAACGGGTACAAAATCGCAACTAAATCCCTTAAAAAAATCAATATCAAGTATATCGTTATTTTCAATCAAACAGCTCATTGTTGTTCCTCTTAAGAACATATTCTTTTTAAGTGATTTTCAAAAGCAGATGTTGTATCTCCCCCAACCCTTTAGCTATCACTACTATAAAATTCTAGGCAAGGCTGATCAGCGTTACTTTCCAGCTTGGATTTTTTTTGTTTAGTTTACATCCATACAATGCAATACAATACAACCGCTTTGGTTATGGAAAACGCAACGCCGACTTCGTTTTTAGTGTTTTGATAGGTATGGAGAAGAATGATCCTCACTGTGAATGATCCTCACTGTCGTACAGCGTATAAAGCTCGCCAGGCTCCGGTGGGCTGGCCATGTTATACGCATGGAAACGGACGACCCAGCCCGTAAAGTCTTTTTAGGCCGTCCACAAGGACAGAGGAGGCGTGGTAGGCCCAAATTGAGGTGGCAAGATGGCGTGGAGGCGTCCGCCATTAAGGCCGGGATAACGGACTGGCAGACGAAGGCGCGAGACCGTGAGCGGTTTCGGACACTCCTGAGGCAGGCCAAGACCGCAAAGCGGTTGTAGTGCCGGATAATCGAAATCGAATCGAATCGGAGAAGAATGATACAAATTACAGTCCAAATTTAATAATTAGACGTTTTTCTGTAATCTTTCGAGATTTTTCTATACATGGGCCTAAATTTTGGTTTAGGCATATCTAAAGATTGTCTTCTACGACGCGAAGGTAAAGTTTTCCAATAAGTGGTCCAAAGAACTGGATGCGGAAGCATTAAAACGCAGCAAAAACATTCATACGAAAAAGTAACTGAAAAAGTAACTGAAATAAATAACCTTCTTTTAGGAGTAACGGGTCATTCCGGCCTATACAGGCTTTTGATACTTAGTACCACTGAGCCGGATAGTCAATCCTTGCTAAGGGCCATGGGATGGGCATGTTAAGATGTCCGAGTTGACGACTCCCCGCTGGACCCCTCGATGTAACAAAATATAAAAATAGGAAAACTGGACTGGATGGTTCCATTAGTGCGTATCAAGTGGGAGCAGTATCAGGGCTCGGAATCAGGATCTGTTCCATGACTGACATGGAATCTTAATCATTTCAAGGGGTTCAGTTCCAGTACCGAAAGGTATATGTTGCAGGATGTGCATAGAGTCAGGATCAGTTCCAGTACCGTTATGGAATCAGTGTAGGTTTTGGTGTGGGTTCGGGATCAATTCCAATGCCGGTACGGTTTTGGAGTCGTTATGCCGGTATATATACAATTTCAGTACCGGTAGGGTAAATGTACCAATAGTGGTGCAATTTGTAGGGGAACAGATGTGCTTTAATAGAATTAAAGTGTCAGGAAGGTGCATTTATGAATATTTTAACACATTGCAATTTAAATATGTATTATATTGGCTATCACAAGCATTTTTACCATCAAACACAACACATTTACGAAAAAAGTATATTTTTATGACGACTTCGTTGTACCTATAATGGTGGTATGGTTCATATAGTTGTCGTATTGTGTTACTATAGTGTTGGTAACCAGAAATACCTAAAAAACTGTGCATAATATAACTGTTCTATTTGGCGTAACGTCCTACGCGGATATGCCGGCCTAAACAAAGCTTTCGAGACTTAATTCATTACCACGTAGCCGGATAGTCAATCCTAGCTACGGGGGGACGGTCCATTCTGGGCTTGAACCCATGACGGGCCCAGAATGGAAACCCATGAATCGTTCGAGTTGACGACTGTACTACGGGACCGCTACATGCCCCTTGTATAATATACATCCAACTTAGTTTGAAGCTGTTTTCATTTGAATTGTAAGAATCATATCCATAATAGTGATTTCTTACATAATTTGACCGTAAAAAATTTATAGTGTGATTGGTGATGCAAACATTCAAAAACTGGGAAGAGTATGCTTGATTCAATATCTATTTTTCACTCAGTTGGATGTGCGAATTTTGGACTTTTTTGGTAAATTACTAACAGGAAATTCATTTCAGTTCCTTATTTTTGGGGAAAAAATACGAAATGTCAACAATATTGCAGAAAAAAAATCTAAAATGCCCTGTTTTTACTAATTTTATATCTATACCCACTATTTCAACATGCCTATTTTATGTACCTATAATGTAAATATGGTAAAAACTCAAAAGAATGTGAAAATATGGTCAAAAGACAATGACTTTTAGAAAATCAGTAACATTTTATGAAAGCTATGTTAAAATAATAATAATTGCGTTGTTATGTGGTCATTAAAATATTTATTTTGCATTATTGATTATGAATTTTGTTACGAAATCCTATGGATTTTGAGAGAATGTTGACACATTTAACAAAATATAGGATTTTTCTATCACTGTTATGGAACTGTTATAGCTTTAAAAAACAGAGAACATCAAACAATGACATATACTACATATATTAATTGCACTTAAGTTATCGTATGATGGGCATCTTAGAGCCATACTACCACTATTGGTACTACCACCCCTATAGGTACTTTTATTCTAAGATATATATTAGGGTTAAGATATATTTCAGATCCGGAATGGGAATGGGATCAACTACACGACCGGAAAGGATCAAGATCAGTAAAAATTACCAGTAAGGGTTTAGGATCAGTTCCAAGATCAGGTTCATGTCTAATTATAACACCTATATGGGAATGGAATCAGTTCCAGCACCTGAATAAGTTGTATCAAATTTCAGATTCTACATGGGTTCTTGGTTAATGCATCACCTAGAATTAAAAACCACATGGAATTTGCGTTGTATTTTAAGAAAAATGTTACATGCAGGTTAGTATATACCCCAGAAATTATCTTGCATAACCCTGTAACCGGGCCAAATTAACTAGTACCTGTTAAAATTTTCGCTTGTCACATAGTTCATTTCGCTATATATTTCACTTCTTCAGGCCGCACGGTTAGATATCATAGTATACAACATTGTGTTGTTGCATCTAAGTAGTCTATAGGATAGAATAAATGTTTTTAGTTTTCTGTGTTAATTCAATATATACAGAACAGTTTAAGTTGTGTCCACCATTTATTTGAAATTCCAACAGGTTATGGGCCCAGGCCGTCTACGCTGATAAAGGTATTGGATTTTTCGAGGAAAATGGCTGATAATGTGGCGTTTGCGAAATTGAATTGTACCAACTACAAGAATTGGAGCTTCAGAATGAAACTTCTTCTCATAAAGAAAGGATGTTGGTCAGTCGCGAAAGAAGATAAACCGGAACCAATAACGGCAGCTTGGAGTAAACTGGATGAGCTGGTCATGGCTCATATCGTATTATGCATGGAAGACAACCAGTCCATATCAAAAAGGCGGGCAATGCAGCGGATGCATGGAAACAACTGGAGACATCCATGTGAAGAAAACTATGTCGACGAAGGTATCGATAATGCAAAAAATCTGTGGCTCGCGTTTAAAAAAAGGTGGCGATATCGATGCGCAGATCACGAAACTAACGGAGTTATTTGAAAAATGTATACATTTGTCTCCCAAAAAAACTTGGTGACCAATGAGTGATTGCTATTTTATTAAGTAGTCTACCCGAGGAGTATGATGTACTTGTAACAGCATTAGAAGCTCGTCCGGATGAATATTTCACGTTGAACCTAGTGAAGGGAAAACTTATTGACGAGTGGCAAAAACATAAAAAATCGAGCTGATTTTGAATTAACGGAAACAGCACTTCAAATAGGCAGGATCAAAGAAAATGATGTTACAACGTGTTTCTTCTGTAAACGGTCAGGACATCATAAAGCGCAGTGCGAGAAATTTAAAAGATGGAAAGACAAAAATCAGCAGTTTAGTGACAGAGAAAAAACAAATATTGTTTCAAATATAACACATGAAGATAGCGAAAATTGGGCATTTACAACCAGAAGAATATCTCTATCACCGCGCGGCCACATGAGGTGAAATACACAGCGAAATGAACTAGTGATGTGCAGTGTAGACAAATAACGTGCACAAAATCGTAACTAATTCCATTAAAGAACTTCAATGTTAAATATTTCGTTAATTTTTATTCAACAATTCATCATTTCTTTCATTTTGGGAATGTTATGCTTAAGAAGATATCCTTTTAAAATTAATTTCGAAAGCGGATGTTGTATCACCCCCAACCCTTTAGTAGCAGCTGTCAGATATTTCACCTGTCAAATAGTTCATTTCGCTGTATATTTCACCTCATGTGGCTGCGCGGTCAGAGAAACTGAGGCTACTAGATTCGGGCGCTACTTGTCACATCTCGAATGAAAGAAGTTTTTTTGAGATTTTGGATGAAACTTTCGAGGAAGCAGTAAGCGTAGCGAATGGAATGATATCAAAATCAAAACAGACGTGGATCAGGTAGGCTGATCGTGTTCGATGGAAGCGGAAATGAACGAATTGTGACGTTGAAGTATGTACTATTTGTGCCGAGTATGAAATCGAATCTAGTATCAGTGAAACGTCTAGTACAAGAAGGATACGCCATCACATTTAACCAGACTGGTGCACAAATCCAGCGTGGTAGAATAATCTTTGCAGTGGCTAAGATTTTTGGTAATTTGTTCGTATCATGCTTGGGAGAGAAGAAAATTCAGCAGCTATGGTTAATTCAACTGATTGTATACACTTTTGGCATCGTCGTTTGGGACATGTTGGATGTCATAGTATTTCAAAAATGACGGAACTATCAAGAGGAATTATATTCAAGAATTGTACTGAGAATTATATTCAAGAATTGTACTGTACTTCAAGAATTGTTATCCTGAAAGTAAAAATGCAGCGAATTCCGTTCTCAAAGCAATCTGAACGAAAAACAAATGCACTGATGGATCTAGTTCATACAGATGTTTTTGGACCTATGCGCAATGCAACTTAGGGAGGAAAGGTATTTATTAATATTTATAGATGACCGGAGCAGATATACAGTCATTTATATGTTACATAAAAAAACCGAGACAATAAAAAAATGTAAACAATACTTTTAACTGGTTAAGACTAGACATGGGCAAAATGAATCAGAACTGAATGATTCATTCCAATCTTTACACTGAGTGAACGAGTACCGCACCGCCAGATAAATGGAAATGATTCTTCCGCACGCTAGCGGTGCGGTATTGATTCTCCGTGCGGACGCTCTCCCTATCGACTATGAAAGTGTGCGATACATCTCCGTACGCTAGCGGTGCGGTATTGATTCTCCGTGCGGACGCTCTCTCTGTCGACTATGAAAGTGTGCGATACATCTCCGCACGCTAGCGGTGCGGTATTGATTCTTTGTGTGGACGTTCTCCGAGCCGACTATGAATGTGTGCGATACATCTCCGCACGCTAGCGGTGCGGTAATGATTCTTTGTGCGGACGTTCTCCGCGCCGACTATGAATGTGTGCGATACATCTCCGCACGCTAGCGGTGCGGTATTGGTTCTCCGTGCGGAAACTCTCCATACCGATCATGAAAGTGTGCAACAAACCACCGCACGCGGTGCGGAGTTCATTCTCCTACTCAGAAAATCAGCATGCTTTTTCGATCTGATAGTGTGTTAACTAGAACGAGAAAGCTTCTGTTATCCATGTCTTCTTTCCCGTTCCGCAAAATAGCAATACACTCTCGCTCTATGTAGTTTTTTTTCACCAGACCGAAACTGCAGGTAATTTTCCATATGTTTGAAGCACCCGATGTCGGCTCTGAATTTATGAAGAAGATTCTCCTCATGGACTATAGTTAACCACAGTTTATTAAACTGTACGATTAATTGAATGAGTGTTATGAATCCGTTGTTTTGAACGGCGATAAAGTTACATTTTTATAAAAAATACTTTAAACGAGTAGAACACAAAATGAATAATGATATAAGGAAATAAAACAAATCGTGATAAATTTAAAGTTTACATGAGCATTAAAACAACTTTGATTTCCTTTTTCTATGTTTGTAAATGTAACTTTATAAAAATAAAAAAATAAAATCGTTTGGATATTTTTGCAGCATATAATCGATATTTAAAAACGTACCGCACCTCAGGCGTGCGAAAGAATCACCGCACGCGTTCAGTTCATTCCACTGAGCGAACTGGACCACACCTGATCTTTAAAAAGAATCATTTTTCCCATGACTAGTTAAGACACAATTCGGCAAGAAGCCCAAAATATTACGATCTGATCGCGGTGGTGAATTTACTGGAACGATTTTAAAGGATTTTCTTGCAAATCAGGGAATAATTCCGCAACTAATAGCCGTATCAAAAGCTTATCGTCTAATACAGCGGTCGGCAAAGTCCGGCCCGCGAGCAAAATGCGGCCCGCCACAACATTCAATCCGGCCTGCGAAAGAATTTGACTGATTTTGAAAGATGAGAAGAAACGAAGAAACGAAACGATCGTACACAAATTACTGAAGATCTTTTAGTATACCATATTAAACCATCGTACTTTTTCAACTTTTACTTTAATTACTATGGAATGACGGACCGTTCAGTATGTTCGAGCTCGAGGTCAATATCCCCGTAACTTTAGCATGCTAATGTAAAAAACTTTAAAACTTGCACTTTAAAAGTGCAGTTTGTCGCTTGTGCTTTGTGACTTGTCGGAGCTGGTATGAATTAAACTCTACAAGTTTCATTTAACCATGGTTTGTGGTTCGATTTGCACCGCCACCGTGTACCTGATAATGACTGTGACGAAAATATGCCATTTTCGGCTGGCTGTAGAAAAAAAACTAGGAAAGATAATTTCTTTTCTTTTACATCTGTTGAAAGGGAATTATTTCAGATTACTTGCACAAATAAGTTAAAGATTTTGTGAATTGCCTTTCGTCAGTTATTAGGAATTTTCACCATGGTGGACGGAGACATGATTTACGGACATGCATGATTTAAGTTCTACCTTCGATTTTCATCAATTCCTCCTAAGTTTTTGCTACAAAATTGTTAGAGTAGAGTTTTTGCATCAGTTTGCGGACTAGGGTGTTATATCGAAATTCTGTTGAAATTCACCTGAAATGATTGCATTGAGTTTTCGCCTAATTGTTTGCCACAGCGAAGCCAGTGGATGCAATTCCTAATTCCTGATCTGTTTCTTCATGTTTCCCAGGTATTATTTTACTGTTTGGTGGGTTGCATCGATTTTCCGGTCCAGCTAACGCAGTAATGTAGCCACTTGCCCCTCTGTCTTCATTTCAGCTTCTTTGTTCTTCCTCAAAAATGAACCTGGGCTTTCTTACGATGCTTTCGTTGTTGCCTTATAGTTCCAAGACGTTGGCGACCAAAATGCAAAAACGGGTATATACGACGTCCAAAACGTTTGATTCACTTTTTGGCCATCATGGTTAGAGTTCGACTGATAGAGGAGTCAAATTTTGTCTGTTAACTAATGGGATACTACTGGTCAAAGTGTAATAAACGTTTTGTTAGTGCGGGTTAAGATAAACCCATGAAAAATCGATAATTGTTGTCCATTTTTTAATGCAACCGTTATGTAATATTAACATCATTTCAACACCATAATAAGCCTATCGAAATGAAGGTCGCATACGAAATTTAATGATTTATATTTTTGTATATTAAAAAAAATGTTAATAAGTAGGTTATATCAATTTTGAACCATGCTTGGATGACACGATTATAGGAAAACAGCAATAATACCAATCACATTGCTTGATATCATTAATCAATTATTTTGTTTTGTAAAATTTAATAAATTAATAATTAAATCACAATAATTGAATTACCGCATTCTCCTGGCCCGCGGCTTCAGATCATTAACTAAATTTGGGCCGTTGCCTCAAAAGTTTGCGGACCGCTGGTCTAATAGACACTACAACTGGTAAAATTACTATAGGCCGTGATGTTAAATTTATAGAATCGCACAATTACCAAATACCTCAACAAAATTAAGAAAAATAAAAAAATGTAATCAAGTAGTAGTGTCACTGCTCGATAATTCTAAAGAACTAAATTTCAACCCAATGAATATGTTGAAGCTCTAGGGGAGTTCAATATGATGAAACCAGAAGAAAAAGAACCACGAAATTTAAAAGAAGCTCTTGAAAGTGACGACAAAGAAGAATGGATAAAAGCAATGCTAGAATAACTAAATGCATTGAAAACTAACGACTCATGGGATTTAGTTGAATCACCAAACAGAAGACGTCCAATTGGTTGCAAGTGGGTATACAAGATAAAACGAGATGAGAAAGGTAACATTTGTCGATACAAAGCACGATTGGTGGCAAACGGTTTTAGTCAGCGTTATGGAGTAGATTATGATGAAGTTTTTGCACCAGTCGTTCGGCAAATTACATTTAGGACATTCTTGTGCATTGTCGGAAAAAGACAAATTCTTGTAAAGCAATACGACGTAAAAACAGCTTTTTTGCACGACGACCTTAAGGAGGAGATTTATATGGAACAGCCACCAGGCTTTGTAATTAAAGGTCAAGAAAATAAGCTACGTCGTTTGAAGAAAAATATGTATGGATTAATACAAGCAGCTAAAATTTGGAACGATCGTTTGAATACAGTTTTACAGCAGAAAGGGTTCAGTGCTTGCGATTCAGATCCTTGATAATAAGATTCAGATCGTGTAAAGATGAGACAATTATCAATCAAGTAGGTCAAGCACTTTCAAGATCGTTTGAAATAAGAAGTTTGGGTTACATTCGTTATTATCTTGTAATCCAAGTTGAGCGTAATGAAGCTGGTGATTTTTATATAAATCAGAAAAAATATATTAACGAAGTAGTTATATCGAGTGGATTAGAACAAGCAAAAACTTCGAATGTGCAATTGGATACGGGATACGGAAAACAGGAACTAGCAGAATTTCTACAAGATAACGAATTATACCGTAAGTTAGTAGGACAATTGCTGTACGCTTCAACCAATACCAGGTCGGATATATCAGCTCCTGTATCGATCCTGAGCCAAAAGATTTCAAAACCCACGAAAAATGATTGGATAGAATTGAAAAGGATAGTGAGATATCTCAAAGGAACAACTGACGTAAAGTTACGTCTTTCCGATTGCAACACAGATTCTGAACTTCTGGGTTACGCAGATGCAGATTGGGCGAAATGCAGAGTCGATTGGAAATCAAAAAGCGGATACATATTTCAATTTTGTGGTGGAACAATATCTTGGAGCTATAGAAAACAGACCTGTGTTGCGTTATCAACTGCATAAACAGAATTTATTTCGTTTTCTGAAGCGTCACAAGAGGCAATTTGGCTACAAAAGTTGTTGAAAAATCTTGGAGAAGAACATTTAAACATTATCATGTATGAAGATAATCAAAGCTGTTTGCAGTTGTTAAAATCGGAGAAATATAGCAATCGGACGAAACACATTGATACTAGGTACCACTTTGCGAAACATTTGAAGAAACTCGGCATAGTTAAATGTGTGTATTGTCGACTGAATAATTGCTTGCTGACATGTTAACGAAACCAATATCGAGAATCCGCATCGAGACTCTGAGAAAATTTTGTGGTTAATATTTGCATAATGAATATTGTATTGTATTTGCACAGCGTTGAGGAGGAGTGTTAGACATCATAGTATACGTTATGTTGTTGCATCTAAGTTGTCTATAGAATATAATATTTTTTTTTTAGTTTTGAATTAACATGTTTACTTCAATATATACAGAACAGTTTAATTTGTGTCTACCATTTATGTGAAATTCCAACAGTAACATCATAATATCTCAACGAAAAAGGTGCAGAAAATAACTATAAACGGTCAATACAAAATTGAGCTTACCTGCATCAATGGATTAGTTCGCGGCATACGCCTGCATCCTAATCGACATCCAAATAAACTCGTAGAAGCTTGATCATAATCGTTAGCATTGCTTATCGAAATATGATTTCGTTCTAAAGCTGATACGTTTCCCGTGACTAACGAATCAATATCATTAAAGTTTTCTGATGTGGTATTGCTGACTCGTTCATCGTCGCTCGACTCACTTTGTATGCTATCACCACTTCTGCGGATACCATGTATAGCTTTTCTTTTCTGTCGTGAATGAGGATTAGTACGATTTATTCCAAAATACTCTACAGCATCTGATAAATCGTTATGTTCATCAATTCCAAGGCTGGTGCATTCAGTTGTTTTGCTTGCAATCGGACTTTTACATGGTGACAAGACATCGTACGAGATATCAACGTAATTGTTGTTTAAAATTCTGTTCACATTGCTTTGTTCATATGGCGTTTTACGATCGTAAAAGTGATGAACGGTTCCGTGTGATGTGACGAGCGGATCGCTTTTATTGGATAGCTGCATGTTAATACTGGATACTGGTAAATCTGCTTTGGCGATTGCTTGATCATTCATGCATAATTTTTGACTTGTTTCTATATTGCAACTAATAAGGGTAGATGTTAATTCACGTGATGGTATTGCTCTATTAGTAACTATACTATGTTGCTCGCCAGTTGATTCTACCGGACTTGAGCTCGTCGATTGCGTAGGGATACTTTGATAGCCGGAACTACATATGTTCGAGATTTGACTAATAGACGCATTGCTACCGTTGGAAGGTATATTTGCTTTGGTATTTGTACCACATGGATCGCATCCACCACGGTTGGAAACACTTTCGCTAAACGAAGTTTGATTTTGTTCATCAGCATAATTTAACAAATCTTCCAAATCTTCTAGACTCATTGGCATTTTGGATGGGTTGAATGTTGTTGGCAACTGACGCGGTACAAACGAAGATATTGTTGTGATATTAGAAGCTTTCAGCGCAGGTGCTGGGTAGATATATTGAGAATATTGCTGTTCTCGATTTGTATCATTGTGCGGAATACCCAAATTAAATGCATTCTTATCCAAGTCGCTAAGATTAGAGCCTGGACTTGTAAGACGTTGGTGAGACCCTTCTTGAATTCGATTGTTAGCGATGTAATGACAACACGATATGTGTTTGAATAATGGCGTGGGACTTTTCCTGTTCATTGGATTGGTGAGATCGATGTCAATTTGGATAAGATTCTTATTGGTTCCATTTAACCTTGAATTTCCGTTGACTTCGTGATCGTTCCCTACCGAGTTACTGCCTTCTAGACAAGTATTTTCGCCAATGGAAACGCTTGTCGTATAATTGTTATAACGTGGTAACGTATTGGCTCGAATATCACCTTGTACATTATTCGATTTTTCTTTTTCGTTTCGCAAACTGTTCGACGTCATGCTGTTCACGGCACCGAAAGATGTAGCTCCTCTAGATGAATAAGTCCGTAAACTACCATTACAGATGATGTTCGAGCCATATTGGCTATTGAAATTAAGCTTGCCCATTGCACATACGTCGTCATTTTTATCTGTGGCATCTTTGTGCAACTGTTTTGTGTTATTGACTAATGAGTTAGTAGAAGTACTCGTAGAATAATGCAGAGAAAAATTAGATGAATGTGTCGACGGTTGAAGAGTATTTGACGATTGTAAGGTACATTCGTTTTTGAGCATTTTTGGGTTTCTCTTCGTGGAATATTCTTTGGATAACATTTTGGCGGAACCAGCACTTTGAAGAATGTCTTCTTTTTTTGATAGTAAGTTTTCTTTGATCTGAACATTGTGCGGTTTTCCAGTACAATATTGATCAGCATTTAATGTTGTGCAATTTACTTGCTTGCAATGCGTAATCGTCGCAAGAATTGCTGGCAGTGGCTGAATTTCATATTGTTTATCTGCTGGTAGGTTTAGCACTATTTCGTACAGTAAGCTATGCAAAATGGACAACTGTTTACCCTGATCGATACATCCAGACCAATCCATAAAATTGTCTCGATTACTAAAATTGGAGCACGATATGTCGTAAAGAAACTGCTTCATACGTGGTGCTTCTTGTTCCAGAAAATCGTTTAAAAATTCCATAAAATTTTCTTTTCCTTGAAACCGTGTGAAATTTGCCAACGTTTGGAGTGTCTTGGCAACAAGAGTCAAATTTCGTGTTGCACGCGCTGGTGGAAGCTCATTAGTGATGTTAAACAAACTAGGTGACATAATGGCTGGGCATAAGAAACGCAGAAATATAGAAGCGCTTATTAAATTGTCTGCCATGTCTTCGCGATCCAAATCATGTAATCGTTCACGAAATGTTGCAAAACAATCTCTTAGCTGCTTGGGAAAATTCTTACTACTCTCAGCAATTGCTATCCACACGGATTTAACAGTTCTTCGAAGCGCCTGCTGTTGACGCGATAACGATCCATTCACTTTAGTTGGATCTACTTCGCAATCTCGATCGGACGCAATTATTTCCGTTATCTGAATAGACAACGTGTCCTGTAAGTATTGCTCTCCGATGAGCTTAAGAAACGCTTCCATACTTTTCGTGGCTAAAGAATTGCCGCGAAACGTTAGTCTTTGATCACCAACTCGCAATAAATCTAACGCAACCACATCAGACAAAAATATAGCAGCCATTCCTTGAGAATGCATTTGAAGTACCAATGCTTGTCCAATATCTTCTTTTGCTTTAACTCCGATGATTGGTTCAATAACTTCGCAAACTTTTATGTAATTTTTCTTCAAAAATTCGTTAAATTCTCCGTAGACATCCAATGGCATAATATCAATCGATTGGTAACGACATTTGATTCTAAGTGTTGGTGCGGGATCTTTGGATGAGCTTTTTATTACGTTGTCCTGTTTCTCCATCGAAATTTGATACCAATCTTCGGAAAAAGTTCTCGCTGCAACTTTTTCAATGGGAATGGCTACCGATCCAACGAGCACATGTTGATCTTTTTTTTTCTTCTTTTCTGCTTCTCGATACACATTTACGGTGATAATGCTTGCTTTTGGAATATCTGGGAAATCGAAGTATTCACCCCAAAAAAGGAGATCTGCTCGCAATTTTACGGATGTTCGACCGTATAACGTTTTATCGATATATATCTCACAAAAGTAACGCTTTTTTGGTGGTAATGATTTTGCTTCATAAACCCACATTTTCAATGAATTATCTAGTCGTCGCCGATTGTCTTTGTTTGGAGAGATAGATTTACGCAAGCTATGTATCCATATATCACGTTCTTGCCGTGTCCCACAGCAGTAATAACGCTCTTCACGCGAAATACCTCGCACTTGAAAACAATGGCGTCTACCAAGGACAGACGAATGCACAGGAACCACTTCGATAGTTTCGTTGCAAGCTAAATCAATATTAGACATTACTACGTGAGTGGATAGCAGACTTTCGTGTGACCTAGAACCCCTGATACCTCCTTGTCCACGTTTTGAACGTTCTAATTTAATTACAGATTTAGTCCGTTTTAATGGAATAGATCGAAAGGATCTGAAAAAATATATATTAAAAAATAAGAATTATTGTTCAACAACAATATTTGTGCTACGTGAATAACCTTTTAGAGAAGAAATTTGTAAATCTTGATGTTGACTCTCCCTTTTGACCCATAACAGGTGTGCCAGGTGCTGATCCTCGACGACACGCCTTTTCATACGATGTGTCTGAAACACGAAGAAACAACATAAAAAAATCATAGTTTTTAACGCATTAAATTATAAGGTAAGATAAAATAACAACAGAATAATAAACAATACAGGGTTTCAAATCATATAAGGCAATAATTCAATCACTAAGGGAATGTTGCAAGCATGCGGAGGAAACTCCACAGTATCCTTGCTAAATTTCCTAGTCGATTACAACACTCCCCTATATAATTGCAACCAATTTGTCGATTGTCCCTACCGATTTGCACATTTCCCTAAGTGATTGAACTATTCCTTTATATGATTCCCTGTAATTGTATAATACATTCTAGATTTTGTAAATCTAATTCTTTACAACAAGAACAGTGCAGTAATCGCAACACTTTGTTCAATTTTCTTAGACTTTCTGCCGCCGTTTCTTTTTCTATGTAAAAGGTACGCGATTACGCGACAGTGATTACGCATCAGAGTTCAGTTTCTTGATTCTCTGTAATTATGAGGTATCACTGAAACTTTATATCAAAACCGTAAAATCAAGCCATCTTCCCTGTTTTTGTGTAATGATTTACTAGCCAAGGATTACAACAGATTTTTTTTTTCGGTTTGTTGCATATTAATGTAGGCAAACTTTATAACCAAAAGAACCAAATTCTATAACAATACTTGGAGACTTCCACGTGAAGCGCCAAATTGAAAAACTCCCAACAGAAAAGAAAAAAGAAGGAATATGAACAATTAATAACGTAGTAATAACGTACTCATAATAATAAAAATAAAAATTAATATAATAATAATAATAATAAAATAATAATAATAATAATAATCATAAAAAAATAATAATAATCATAAAATAATAATAGTATTAATAGTAATAACAATAATATTAATAAATTGGAGAAAACCATCTTATAGACAGTAAAGAGCCGTATGCGACTCGCGAGCCATGCTTTGTCGAGATCAATGGGAATATTATAATTAATTTTCATTTAGCATAAGGAATTTGAATTCATGTTGAAGTGTCCAGGCATACATAATTAAACACAGATAGTAATACCTCTATACGTAGGGCTGACTATCCTGCTATGGATAAATAACTGAAAGCCAAGCTTACTAATAGTTAAGGCAGGCCTTGGCCGACAACGGTTGTTGTGCCAAAGAAAAAAAAGAGAAGAAAAGTAAAATATACCTCAATAGATCCAGACAGACAACGGCAGTTGTGTCAAAAACGAAATAGAAATTTTAAACTCATTGTTCTGACTGATCAATTCTAGATTTAAACTCATGTTTGCGTTTAGATCACGAGGATTGACTCAAATTTCTTTAAAACATAAGAACAAGTTTCATGTTTACCTGAATGTACAGCGTTTTCTTCCACTTTCTCGTCTTTACATGAAATAAAGATATCTCTTATCATATGATCTAATTGTGCAGGTTTTTCCAATATACGGCATAGTCGAGTGTATTCTAATTCTTTGACTGGTATTCGAAGCAGACTTGTGTTACAACCGTTTTGATCAACGCATTTAGAAGTAAGGCTTTTCAGCAATGAATTGCTTCTCGTAATTTTGGTGGAATGGGTTCGCCGTATGAAACTGATAGATTTTGTAGGACTAATCATATAATCCATGGCAGGTGCGGGAAGTTTGGAAGATAGTCCTGCAATACTACTCGATTTTTTATTATCGAACGAGCTGTTGTTCCCAATGCGTGATGAGGAATGGTGTAAGAAAGAACTCTTCGGTGGCATTGAATTCACAAGAAATAAATTCTGTGGCAACGTCTTGGATTTGTCTTTTGTCGTTAGTATTGAATTGTCTGACATTGTATTGGACTGTTCTCTTCTAATCAAATCACATACGATTCCACTGCAGCTTGCGAGTTTTTCTATGGCGATACCATGATCCTTTGATAGATTGGATAAGATGTTGCTTCGGCTTCGCGATTTTCCCAACCGAAACGGTGTTGACGTATTCGGTTGAAGGCGACGAGAAGTTTGTTCCTCATGGCACTTTGTTTCGTCATCGTCTATGTTTACACTAGCGTTCAAAACCACACCATAGCGTTTTATTTTGTTTTCTTGTTCACTTTTACATGCCGCATGGTCCAAATTGTCATTAAATGAATCATTCAAACTCCAAGCAAAGCTACATGCACTCAAGTCCGGTTGATAGGTGCTCTCTATAGAAAAAAGCTGGCTATCCTGCGAGCACTCTTTTTCAACAGAAACTGTGGTTTCTGCGATCTCATGTATACTTTCAATTTCCTCAGATGTTGGGGTGGTCAATGGTACATAGAATGTTGATCTTCGGCGTGAAGATTCCGCGGTGGACGAGAATAACGCGTCGGAAGCCATACGTAAAATTCCAAAACTGAATTAACTTCAATATTTTCGCTCTGCCAATAATTATGATAATGTAGTTCGATTTTATTAAACTAACGTTAGTTCAATTTGTAAAATAAAGGATTCCTGCTGATTCAAACGATTCTTATCAATCGAATCCGACATTTATGTTCGACGATAAAATTTCTTTTTCATTTTAAATCATTTATACTCTGTTCGCAGTGCTCTAGACTCTGTGGCATATGCTTAGAAATAACACTATTTTTTAAAATCAAAAATGACCGACACCCAAAGTCACCTAATATGATGAGTTCTATGAGTTGAACTTGAAGCAATTGGTTCAGCTGAAACTGATGGAACAGCCACACACATACAAACACACACGCACACACGCACATACCCACCCACACAAACACACACACACACACACACACACACACACACACACACACACACACACACACACACACACACACACACACACACACACACACACACACCACACACACACACCACACACACACACACACACACACACACACACCACACACACACAAACACACACACACACATAATATATATATATATATATATATATATATATATATATATATATATATATATATATATATATATATATATATATATATATATATATATATATATATATATATATATATATATATATATATATATATATATATATATATATATATATATATATATATATATATATATATATATATTAGAGCCTACATCTTCAGACTTGGACTTGCGTCATGGAAATTTTTTTATTTTTTTTATATAATGCGTATTAGCTCGTGCACACTAAACACAAAAGGCTAAAAGGCACAACACGTAGTATGTATAAGCAGTCAAGATAGATTGCTTATCTTGGAATGTTGACAATTGGTTGTTTGATAAAACATTTACTTGTATTCACTGTTCTCACAACTCATTACGCACAACAATGGTCATATATTGTTTTATTTGTAATACATTACGCACAGCAACTGACTCGCGCACCAAGTATGAAGTTTCTCTTTCTCTAAGCGAACTGTGAGCATTAAGAAAGCAATCCCAACCAACAAAAGTGACATCCTATCTTGCTCTAGATGGTATAATTGTGCGTTAAGTAGAGCAAGACAGAATAGTTCGTTTGCTGAATGGGATATGCTTTCGTTTGATATGCTCACATATTTCTATCGTTCTCTCTGTTTCTCATTTCAATTACAGGCGGTCTCCGAGTTACACGGTTAATGGAGACCGAAAACGGCCGCAAAATACCGCGTATCTCGATTTTCCGCGTAAGTTGAATCTCGTAATTTTCAGCCAAAATATCACTAATTTTCCTGCAAATTTTGTAAGTTGAGGGTGGTTTTAACCACCAAATTAATTATTTCATATCCCAGGTGACATTTGCTCGAAATTGTTTTTCGATACCAGCTCGATTAGTACTAGATACGCCTGAAATTGTGAATTTGTGTGTGATCAAGTGTTTTGAAAGCGCTAACCGCAGGACTCTACACAGCATAACACGGAGCACAACATAACAACTGACAGCTGCCAAACGCTTCACTAAACGCTTGGGAAAGGAGGTAAAGCGTTTCATTAACTGTCGGTCATCGCAGTACCCGCACAACAAAATCGAGCAGTTTTTGTGCTCGGGTTCTAGCTCGCTTTCCGCCGAAACCGATCGAGAAAGCGAGCAGAAACGTCCGAAAAACCGATCGAAGCTCTTGATCGATTGAAGCGTTTACGGTCGTTCGAGAGAGCGCGCTGTATGTGTTTATCTCTTACTGACGAAAAAAAGCTCCGATACACGACCAAGTTGGCGCAAAAACGAAAATGGCCGAAAAACAGTTCACATCTACGTTCTCTTTCTCCCCTCCTTCCCCTCCTATAAAATGGCTACATGACCAACTATAACCATAGGAAACATCATTTCCGAGCGAATCTACAAGAAAACATCGAAAAAGCCGCATCACAGTTGATTTTAAAGGCCTTTTTCTAAATTCCCTTAAACTGGTGCAGTTTACAGGGTTTTCCATTCCAATTAACAACTGTCCACAGTCAACTAACAATCCTTGATTTAAAAAACACGATTGTCTACCACTTACAAACAAGTCAAGCCGTTTTTGGTAAACTGTCCATTTCAATTTCACAATTGTCGTCTTCGAAAACACACGTCAGATGCGGCACGGGTTAGTTTTAGTTATTCTTGGAGCGTTATAGTTTTTAAGTTATTTTGGGACGTTGTATTTTTTTTCATTTGCTACCAGTAAAAGCACTGATTAATGTACAAATTTCTGCATTGTATTAAAAATTAAAATATAGATAAAACTGCCTAACATGTCCATGTTGCTCAGCTTTCCCCATTTCAAGTGACACACGTTCCAGCCAAAACCAAAACAACCCGTGCCGCCCAGCTGCGCAAAGCGATAGGAGAAATCATGGGGTTCGGAGAATTTTATCATGCCTTCCTTTTCTCTCCTACGGCAAATTTGTCAAGCAGCTCGTCGAGCTACCCGTCCCTTGCTCCGCCTCATACCCCTTGCCTGTCGAAGGGCTGTCGAAGGTTTAGTTGTGTTGGTGCGTCAGACAGCCAATCGCTGTCAACCGTCGTCCGTGCTTTTTCCCTCCATAGCGCTATCTCTTTCTCGCGTGTGGTCAATGCTCATGAGTTGCTGTGGCGCTTAAAAAAGCCGTTAACAAACATTGCGGCAATGCATTTGAATTTTCACAAATCAAACCAAAAAAGCGCAATGAGTTCAAACGCTGCAATGTAAAAATGACGAAGGAATCGCTAGTTCACGCTGGAGGCTTTGCTGTGCAACGCGCAGAACTTTAATTGGCATTAACACGTTCAGCCTGGCGCTAATTTTCATCAACATTCCGTTCTGCCGGCATCTAGAACGCAAGCTGATTGTAAAACCGGCATACTGGAAAGTTCACTGGCAGTCCCTGCCCTACCAGCATTAAACGGCTTTGAAGGCATTTAAGGCCTTAGTCGCCTTAGAAGGCGAATAAAGATTTCAACCGAAACTTTCACGGATGTAACGGGTTCTCTTCGAAATCTTTAAACTTTTTGATTCAACGAGAACAGATAGCTTGCCGCCATCTTAGCTTGTTTATGTACCGGTTTTGGACCCTTACTAATGTAACTGCCAAATAGAGCAATGACAACGCTTTTGGTTCCGAACCGATAAAGCGTGTGATCAAATCCTGATTTTTATGATCTTTTTTGTGTTTATTTCTTTTTAAATTAATATTTTCTTGCTATAATTAATACAAACAAAATTTATGTGAAGCTAAATTAAAATAATACCTTTCCCCATAATAATTACACTATGTTCACCCTTCATTATCAGGATGGGAGAAATATCCCTACCAGCATTAAACGGCTTTGAAGGCATTCAGAAGGCATTTAAGGCCTTAGTCGCCTTAGAAGGCGAATTAAGATTTCAACCGAAACTTTCAAGGCTGTAACGGGTTCTTTTCGAAATATTTCAACTTTTTGATTCAACAAGAACAGATAGCTTGCCGCCATCTTTGCTTGTATATATACTGGTTTTGCACCCTTACTAATGTAACTGCCAAATAGAGCAGCGACAACGCTTTTGGTTCCGAACCGAGAAAGCGTGTGTTCAAATCCTGATTTTTTATGATCTTTTTTCTGTGCTTATTTCTTTTTATATTAAAATTTTCTTGCTATAATGAATATAAACAAACTTTATGTGAAGCAAAATGAAAATAATACCTTTTTAAAAAACATAATAATTACTCTATCTTCACCCATCATGATCAGGATGGGAGAAATATGCATCTCATTTCTCATTTTATTAGATTTATCGAAATGAGTTTGATATATTAACACCTTTCAACGGGTTGGTCTTTAACAACCGAATAATGCAGACCATCATTAATAAAGTGAAATAGCTCAGATCTTAACGCAAGAGAACATAACACGTAAATCGTGCTATCGAATCTCACGCTCATAACTGGGAACACTACAACAGTGCAGTGTTGAAGACACTTGTAAGGTTTTCTTTTGACAGTTGCAATTTCAAATTTCAAATTAAAAGCGAAATTTTTCATTGACATATTTCAAAGGCATTTATTTAATTACTGCTCAATGCACTGCTGATCGCCTTCAATTCACCGGCGATTACAAGGCGATTAGAAAGCATTTAACGGAAATTTGCGGGTAGGGTGGGGCCTGCCATCGAACTCAACGTGGTAAGCATTAAGCATAACTTTGTTACGCTAAGCTTTTGCTTTCGTATGTAGTAGATTACACAGATATGCTGAGCTGTCTGCGCAAGCGTATAAGTGTGCGTGTGTGTGCAGCACTTTCGCCAAATGTGTTTTCTTCCGGAATGTTATGATCCATCGGTCAAAGAAAAGAAGGTTCATGACAGAGGCGGATTAGGGTAATCAGGGGCCCTAGGCGGAAAGATGAGTTGAGGCCCCTGTAAATGATAACTGATGACCGAGAGGAGAGGGTACTGGCATACAGCTGTTGGGAGATTGAACAGTATACTTAAATTGCCGACGGGAGGGAGAGGGGGGGCGGTGGAGAGAGAGACCCCTTACGATCATCGGTTCCATGCCCTAAAATTGTTTCCTGGCAAAGGGGGAGGGGGGGGGGCACTTGGTTCTCCAGACACGGGGCTCCAACGAACATCTATCCTAGGGCCCTTGTCGCTAATACTCTGTCCACTTGTAGACATACGGCATACTATAGACTAGCGATCTTCGGCGACCGCCTAGTCCGCCTACCGTTAGATCCGCCGCTGGTTCATGAAGGTGTTTTTTTATAGTGGAGGTGCATCCTTCCCCCTGCTAACGTATGCATCGGACAGGAGACAGTGTGGCAATTTGCAAGTTGCCCGGTGAATAGGAGCGGTCCCGCGGCACCTCATTCCTCAAATCTGCATGCCCGTCGTGGGTTCTAACCGCGTATGAACCGTTCGCCGTAGTAAAAGCTGACTATCTGGCTATGTGGTACTCAAGCCCTGAAAAGGCCAATATGATCGCGTAGGCTAATACGCCAATAATAATAATAATAATAATAATAATAATAATAATAATAATAATAATAATAATAAGAAGAAGAAGAACAAGAAGAATAAAAACTTAGCATAACATTCCACACCCCGGAAGAGTTTGTCTTGACTTTATTGATGCAGGATCTACCGCTACTGCGCGACAAATCAACGGAATGAAATCGACCAAAACATGAACCTACCGAACCTTACCCATTCCAAGCCATTGCCGGTCACACGGCGTCATGATACCGACTCCAAGCCAACAAGCCACCAGATTCTGGACGGACAGGTGCAGCACCATACGCGCACCGTAATAAACAAATCCAGAATCCTCTTTAGTATGGATTCAATTTGAAATGTCGTTTCCACTTGCGCCCGCTAGCTGAATTGGAAAGAAATGTACTACATATCACACGCACGTTTGCTTCGATCGTGTGTCTTTTTAATACCCCCAATAGCAGAGCCGGTCGCAAAGATGGTGGTGACAATCCAATGGTTGTGTTGTCTCTCAGGTAGCGAGATCGAAAATGGATGGACTTTGTAGCCGCAGCGGATGAAAATGTACTCATGAGAATATAACAGCTTTGAGGTTTCTACACGCACGCACACACGCACGCACAAACAAGCACGGACACATGCATGCACGCGCGTACGCCAGCACGCATGCACACACGCACGCACACACCCACCCACCCACGCCAGACACATGCATGTACGCGCGCACGTGAGCACGCACCAACGAAAGCGCGCACCCGAGCGCGCACCCACCTCCAATCCCCCGCCCCACCCGCATGATCGAGTACAGCTACCGTATCGGTAGAACTGCTGGTTCAGCTATCTTGTAGCGCATCCTCATTCAAAGCGCCGGGCGGGGTGGGGGATCGCGACATGTTAGAGTGAACGGTCACTTTCCCCACGCTGTGTGTGTGCGCGTGTCGCTCGACCCGAAAACTCGAGACAGATTTCGGCACATACAAAAACAAATATTTTATTGCCACTAGACACCGTGCTACATGATGCTTAGAAGGTCGTTGAAGCATCTAACATGTTCAAATTTTAAAAAAAAATATTAGATTAGTGTTAGACGTTCTCCTACGCTTGTTTTAAATAGGCTTCGTCACCCTCGATTGGCACGGGCATCGAATGGTCTCATCAGCAGCGGCACGAAATAAAATAAACCATCAATACACCGATAACACTTTGAATTCCAAACCAGCTTCTCCCGCATCGTCTCAAGGTCACATAAAAATTAATAAATGCTAACACCCACCAATAACAATACACAACCGCAATGCAGATACATGAATCAACGCATACACCGCATTCAATTAAATTGAAAGCAGTGAGTTTTGGCGTCATTGTTTGCTGCTGCGAAGCCAGAGGACGCGATTTTTGCTTCCTGATATATATGTTCATGTTTCTCAATAACTATTTCACTGTTTAGCGGGTTGTATCGATCTCCCGGTCCAGATAACGCATTAATGTAGACACTTGTCCCTCTGTCTTCATTTTTTGCATCTTTTGGAACCTCAAAAATGAACCTGGGCTTTCTTTTGATGCTTTGATGGTTGCCTAATAGTGCCAAAATGTTGGCGACCAAAACGCCGTAACGTTCTTATGCGACGACAAACTTCTGTACTAAGTCAATTTAAGACGCTACGGGGTGTTATTCGTTGATCGCGCACGCTTCTAAGTTGGTTGGTTTCCTTTTTTGGCCATCATGGTTAGAGTTCGATTGATAGAGGTGTTAAGGTGAGGTGACTGATAGAGGTGTTCTATTGTCTCATGGGATACTACTATTCAAAGTGCAAATAACATTTTGTTAAAGCGGGTAAAGATAACCCTTTGATAAACCCATGAATTTGTCAATTTTCAACCGTCAACCGTTATTTAATTTTAACATTGTTTCAAAATCACGTCAATAAGATTTTCGGAATGAAGGAAATCGCATACGAAATTGCATATTCATGAGATACACTAAAGCCTGGTTACAATAATTTTATTTAAAGTTTTGCATGCGACTTTGCGATGGGGAGAGCATTTGACTTTCGCCAACGCAATGCATGCAATACAATGTTTTAAATATAGTAAAATAGCTCCACACATTTTCACGCGATAATTCGTTTATGTTGTTTTATTCATTCTTCTTAATTTCACACAGATCAGTTGATTTCTCTTCAAACTATTTGAGCGATATTTTCAATCGTATTTGAAAGCAAAAGCGAACATTTAAAACCCCTGTTGTTTTAACGAGAACGACGATCCACACTGTTGCTGTTTACGAGTTCAACGATTGTCAAAGTGCTTTATCATAAAGAATCAGTTATCAATATATCTGACATGGAATGACTTGTCCATAAAGCCTTTTAATAATTACTGACTCTACGTTTGCTTCGATATTTTTTAGCCGTTACGACTTTTGTATCATCCCCGGAATATCCGCAATATTTTTTGGGGCGTGGAAGGATGGGGACTTATCACATTTTTGGCCATCTATTGCCGATTCTCAAATGATTAAAGATTACAATTAGCTTTTAAACACACATGTGTGTGTGTGTGTGTGTGTGTGTGTGTGTGTGTGTGTGCGTGCGTGCGTGCGTGCGTGCGTGCGTGCGTGCGTGCGTGTGTGTGTGTGTGTGTGTGTGTGTGTGTGTGTGTGTGTGTGTGTGTGTGTGTGTGTGTGTGTGTGTGTGTTGTGTGTGTGTGTGTGTGTGTGTGTGTGTGTGTGTGTGTGTGTGTGTGTGTGTGTGTGTGTGTGTGTGTGTGTGTGTGTGTGTGTGTGTGTGTGTGTGTGTGTGTGTGTGTGTGTGTGTGTGTGTGTGTGTGTGTGTGTGTGTGTGTGTGTGTGTGTGTGTGTGTGTGTGTGTGTGTGTGTGTGTGTGTGTGTGTGTGTGGAAACCCCAAAACTATTTGATTCTGATGCGTACATTTTCATCCGCGGATTTTCTACGGCGGACGGTCCATACGCGGTTAGAACCCACGACTGGCATGCAAATGCGAGGAATGATGACAGTGCCGCGGGACCGCTCCTATCCAGCGGACAACTTGCATACTGTAACACTATCTCCTGCCCGATGCATACGCAGCAGGCAGGAGGAAGGATGCACCTCCACTATAAAAAAACACCTTCATGAACCAGCGGCGGATCTAACGGTAGGCGGACTAGGCGGTCGCCGAAGATCGCTAGTCTATAGTATGCCGTATGTCTACAAGTGGACAGAGTATTAGCGACAAGGGCCCTAGGATAGATGTTCGTTGGGGCCCCGTGTCTGGAGAACCAAGTGCCCCCCCCCCCTTTGCCAGGAAACAATTTTAGGGCATGGAACCGATGATCGTAAGGGGTCTCTCTCTCCACCGCCCCCCCTCTCCCTCCCGTCGGCAATTTAAGTATACTGTTCAATCTCCCAACAGCTGTGTACCAGTACCCCCTCCTCTCGGTCATCAGTTATCATTTACAGGGACCTCTACTCATCTTTCCGCCTAATCCGCCTCTGTCATGAACACCTTGTTTTCTTTGACCGATGGATCATAACATTCCGGAAGAAAACAAATTTGGCGAAAGTGCTGCACCCACACGCACACTTATACGCTTGCGCAGACAGCTCAGTCTATCTGTGTAATCTACTACATACGAAAGCAAAAGCTTAGGGTAACAAAGTCATGCTTAATGCTTAACACGTTCAGTTCGATGGCAGGCCCCAGGGACTGCCAGTGAACTTTCCAGTATGCCGGTTTTACAATCAGCTTGCGTTCTAGATGCCGGCAGAACGGAATGTTGATGAAAATTAGCGCCGGGCTGAACGTGTTAATGCCAATTAAGGTTCTGCGCGTTGCACAGCAAAGCCTCCAGCGTGAACTAGCGATTCCTTCGTCATTTTTACATTGCGCTTTTTTGGTTTGATTTGTGAAAATTCAAATGCATTGCCGCAATGTTTGTTAACGGCTTTTTTAAGCGCCACAGCAACTCATGAGCATTGACCACACGCGAGAAAGAGATAGCGCTATGGAGGGAAAAAGCACGGACGACGGTTGACAGCGATTGGCTGTCTGACGCACCAACACAACTAAACCTTCGACAGCCCTTCGACAGGCAAGGGGTATGAGGCGGAGCCAGGGACGGGTAGCTCGACGAGCTGCTTGACAAATTTGCCCTAGGAGGGAAAAATAAGGCATGAGAAAATTCGCAGAAGGCCATGAGTTCTTCCGTCGCTTTGCACAGCGGGGTTTAAGGGAATTTGCTCGAATTCCCGATTATTCGTGCTCGAAAATGTCAATTGGGATATTTCTACTGAATTGATCAGTGTTAACCTTTAAGTTGGCAACCGGATACCCGGGTATTTTTTTCAGCTTCGAACTGCAATAACTTTTGATTCATTGCTTTTATTGACCTGAAATTTTCCGTAGCATCCCAACTTTTAATTTATGATTTTTTGGTTCATAAGTTGTAATTTTAAACAGCCTGTAAGTATTTTATTTTGATTTTTTTTAAACTTTACCACGTAAGTTGGCAACCAGCATACCCGGGTATTCCATACATTTTGTATGGAGAATGACGTTTCTCTTCTTCCTCTTTTCGTATTGTGCTTATTTTCGAGTCAAATTCAAGCGATTCCAAATTTATATTTGACCGTTATTTTTATCAAAAAACGAAAAAAAACTTCATGAATAAATGAAATAGAAGAGAATATACCCAAGCGCCACAGATTAAGCTTAAACGACTGGAAAATTGAATATCCATAGAAAAAAATGAAAGCTCCACAGCTTCATTGGTTTGATCAGTAGATGGCGTATTACAACTCATCATTATATTGCTATCCTTTTCTTGCAATGTGTTTCGACAAGTTGCATTTTATTATGACCTATATAGCCTTCTAACTTTCTGAGCAAAAATCTATATAAATGGTCGTGTGGTTAGATACGTGGGTATCAACACCAATGACCATTGCTCAAATCTCACTTGCTTCAGTGCTGGTGGTTTCCGTTGGAGTTTAGTATTTAAACAATCGTATCGCCGTTCTAGTTCTAGCGATGCATAACTTCAATGCGAAACCATACAACAGTACAGAGGAAATGAGGAAACTCTCCTCCAAGCGATGAAGCTCAACTGGTTGGGGTATCCCACCAACAGATAGCGCCACCAGCTTTTTTGCTATTTTTAGAATGCATGAGTCGTTTGGCGTCTGCTAAACGAAGTCTTTCTATATTCCGTTTAGGTAGAGAACTTTAGTCGTTTAGAAGCCGTTTAGTGGTCGTTTAGTGGATTTGTGGCACTTGGGTATGGTCAGCATTACTTGCTTGCAGCATTAAAATATAGAAAGCATTGTTTACCTATGAAAATCGTTAATATTTTGCATCAAAACGTGTGGAATACCCGGGTATGCCGGTTGCCAACTTACGTGTGTAAATCTGGTTGCCAACTCTACGGTTAAACCTATTACATTAGATCAATACGGAAATTATTTGGTAGAGGCGGTCCCTGAGATACACGGTTAATGGGGACCAAAAACGGTCGCAAAATACCGCGTATCTCGAATTTCCGCGTCCGCGAATCTCGTGATTCCAGCCAAAATATCACTAATTTTCGTGTAATTTTGCAAGGAGCCATCAAATTAATTATTTGATATATTTTTACTGAACTGAACAGTTTTAAACCTGTTGAAATGGCATTTTAAATTCGATCAATACGGAAATTATTTGGTATTTCACAATGGATGTGTCAAATCAGTACGATTTGCTCAAAGAACTGTCAAATTTGGAAAACCGCGTATCTCAGAATCCGCGTATAAGAGGTACCGTGTATCTCGGGGACCGCCTGTATTTCACAATGGATATGTCAAATCAGTATAATTTGCTCAAAGAACTGTCAAATTTGGAAAACTGCGTATCTCCGAATCCGCGTAGAAGAGGTAACGTGTATCTCGGGGAACGCCTGTACATGCGACCCTCGAGATACGACCCTTTGACTTACCACGATTGTACGATTTTATTTTTGACAGTTAAAAGCAGTCATTTAAGCGGTCATCGCGCACAGCTAAAACCCAAATAGCCAGCTCGAACTCCATAGATGATTAGGGTCTGTTTAACGAAAAATCGTTCCGATGTCGTACTTTGTGGGTGATTAAGAAATGAAACGGTACTTGGTGGAACCATAAAGCTTTTTAACAAGCACACAGTACGCTTTGGAACTTTGCGCCGAATTAGCACTATGTGTAGGGATCATCCCAAGTAGCCTTAAGAAACTATTTTTGATTATTAACAGTTTTTTAAAGCCGTTTAAAATCAAATATAGTTTCTTAAGAGAATATGATCGCGAGGCTAGATGAGGTGAAATATACAACGAAATGAACTATTTGACAGGCGAAATATCTGACAGATAAAGCCTCACAGCAACCAGCTGATGTGCAATGTAAACAAATAACGTGCACAAAATTGTAACTAAATCCATTGAATAACTTCAATATCCAGTACTTCGTCAATTTTGAGCCAACAGTTCATAATTTCTTCCAATTACAGTAGAACTTCGATTATCCGGAGGCAGATTAACCGGCGGGCGGCTTAACCGTGCGCATCCCAAGCGCCACAGATTAAGCTTAAACGACTGGAAAATTGAATATCCATAGAAAAAAAATGAAAGCTCTACAGCTTCATTGGTTTGATCAATAGATGGCGTATTACAATTCATCATTATATTGCTATCCTTTTCTTGCAATGTGTTTCGCTACAATACCTATTATATAGCCTTATAACTTTCTGAGCAAAAATCTATATGAATGGTCGTGTGGTCAGATACGTGGGTATCAACACCAACGACCATTACTCAAATCTCACTTACTTCAGTGCTGGTGGTTTCCGTTGGAGTTTAGTATTTAAACAATCGTATCGCCGTTCTAGTTCTAGCGATGCATAACTTCAATGCGAAACCATACAACAGTACAGAGGAAATGAGGAAACTCTCCTCCAAGCGATGAAGCTCAACTGGTTGGGGTATCCCACCAACAGATAGCGCCACCAGCTTTTTTGCTATTTTTAGAATGCATGAGTCGTTTGGCGTCTGCTAAACGAAGTCTTTCTATATTCCGTTTAGGTAGAGAGCTTGAGTCGTTTAGAAGCCGTTTAGTGGTCTTTTAGTGGATTTGTGGCACTTGGGATAAATGTAACAGCTGTTCAAACCTACAGCCAACATTTGCAACGATAGTCAAGTGGTTAGCAACCAGATTTTTGTGCAGCTCTGTAGTGTCTAGTGGTTTTCTCGAAATTCAGTTTTGTTCATAAACAGTTGTTAAATCTATAGTTATTGATTAAAATAAAATTTTACAAATGATTAATCGATTGATTCAAGGTGAATTTATCATAAAACTAGTGAATTTTATAATTTTCATATGAATTTGACATTTCTTGGACCATTTATACGTGCAAATCGATTAATCGGCTACCGTCTGGTCCCGAGTAGCCCGGATAATCGACGTTCTACTATAGTGAATGTTCTGCTCAAGAAGATATTTTTTTGAAGTGAATTTCGAATGCGGATATTGTGTCTCCCCCAACCCTTTAGCTGAATCTGTCAGATATTTCACCTGTCAGAATAGTTCATTTCGCTCAAGGTGCAAGTTAGAATGTATAATGAGGTGTAGTTATAGCGCTTTTGGCGATCCCCCCCCCCTGGGCACCGTTTTTGACAGATGGTTTTCCGCTTGCATATGTATTGATGGATTGTTTACGTTTTGCATGGTCAATATTTGGTGGAGATCAATTTGGGTGAATATTTTAGTTTATTAGAACACAGCACGTGATTTAAAATGGAAATTTTCCTTCGAGAACTTGAAGCGTTCGCCAAACGCGGAAAACGAACTGTCAGTTTTCTTCGTCGATTCTTCTTCCACCTGGCTGTCACAACGGGCTTATAACTTGACCTGATATCTTTACGGTCCTTGTCAAGGTGGATTTAAAAATATCAGTTGGCGGACTCTTGTGCATTTTGACAATTCGCCACTTGACGTAAGGTCCCCAGGATTCAAACTTTGTTTACATTTATTATTTTTGTTCATTTAATTTATCTACCCCATTGTAAGACGTTATATTTTATTTTCCGCACAAAGCTACATCATACCGCACAAGTCCTATCTTGTCGACTTCTAAACATCGTATGTCTGCCCATCTGACGTTTTCACTGGTGTCAAAAGTGACACACAAACTAAGGTTATTAAAGTGTGACGTGTGTAGCGAGGTTTATATAACTAGCGAACTAAATTCAATGTTTACACCATTTTTTTTCGAATAAATATTCCTTAAAAATATATTTTGAACTTTTTGAGTTCTTATTTAACATTGAAACATCGATTAAAGTGTGTTATTTTGTGTTATTCCACGATTTTTTTCTATAATTCATTGTGTTTTCAACATTTTTGATGATAAATACTAAGAAATCATAATTTTTTTCAATTTTCAATTAATTCCTCATTATTTTCGAGCCGCATGGACAATCTACGTGAGATTACTCTTACTCACATGATTTTAAATTTCTTGCGTAAACTAATCATCAAATCTTTTGTTAATACAGGTGTCCCCCGAGATACGACTGTATTTGGGACCGAAAGAAAGTCCCAACGCAAGGCGTAAGTCGAAAAAGCCGTATGTCGAATATCTGTCAATGTAAAGTTTATAACCGAAGTTGAAGAGTCGAAATCTATCATATCGTGTTTTTTATTTGAAACAATGTTCGATAATGTATTAATTTTACACAAAAAGTCGTTTACACGATATAGATATTCAAGATTGGCTAGTAGTGGAATCCTTGGAAATGTGTGTGTAGCGGTTATCAGCTCAGAAATTCAAAAATATACATCAATTTCTTCTCGATGACAACTTTTCACTGTCAAAATCAAAATCGTCGTATCTGCGAATCGTCGTAACTCGAGGGGGTCGTAACTCGGGGGACGCCTGTATATCTCATTTTTTCGATAAAATCAATAGACACACAAAAATGCACATAATAACAAACAAATTTGTTCTATTTGCTAAGCTTTGTGTGCGGAAACCAATGGTTAACGGTTTTAAAATGACGTAAAGTCCCTCAACTATGGCGAACCCTCAAAGACCCTTATTCACCACCTGATATTTTTAATCCACCTTTATTTCGCTGTATATCCCAAGCTCCCGACCACGCTGGTTTTCGCTGGTCTTTTCGGGGATAATTCGTTAACGAATTATCCCCGAAAAGACCAACGAAATACAGATCATTTTCGGGGATAGTGAACACACGTGAAAGATGAACCCATGCAAAAAAGAGCTAAAAATAGAAATGAACATTCGGATTCACTCCCTCCACTCATGATCATGCTTCATCCTTGATGCTACCAACCACATCGCTAGTTCTACTTCGAATCACTTTGCCAGTTGCGCCACCATATTATTATTCATTATCGTGCTATTTACTGGTTTGTTTGTATGAAGGGGTACTGATACTAAAAGAATTAAAAGAAATAAATAAAACAATAAAAATAACAGATTAACTATTAAACACGCATTTCTAACAATGAGTAAATGGGTTTGAAGTTATTGGAGCTGGATGTTTTAAAAATTAAATAAAACTTTAAATCATAAAAAAAAACAAAAAAAATGGAATTGAACTCAGGTCGACCATGGTACAAACATTACACCATTAACATTTGACCATAACTAGTTCATGAACATGAATTGTTATCTATCACTTTTAAACCCTTCAAATATAGTACAATGAACAAAGAGATGTGTAAAAGTTCATCGATGCGTGTGAGAGAGTAGGGCTGATGAATAGAAAGAGATGGCATGAGTTTGTGTTCATTATCCCCGAAAAATTTCGCTTGGGATTTCACCTCATGAACAAGGTGTTATAAATGACAATGTGAAGTTGTTCAGAGCAAAATGACATTTCTCGACTTGACATATCTCTTCCGGGGGCTCCGGTATAAAAATCGGGGAGGGCTGGTGCGGGGTAATTAAATTTATATGCAGAGAGTGACAGATGTCCCCCACAATGTCACCCAGCAAAAGCGATAAAAATCAACCTTCTAAATACATTATCCTTGCTCATGAAGCCGAGCGGTGACATCCCTACTAGCAATGAGAATGAAAAAGTGTGCGACTTTCAGGCGAGGGGCATGTAGAAGCATGGGGAGACGGTTGGAAATACGCGGAATTACGCGGAAGCGCGAGCGTGTTTTGGTTTCTACACAGTTTTTGCACTCACACAATTAAACATGTGTGAATGTGTGCGTTCACTTTAAGTCTGCGCGCTCAGTTTGGTTTTCTCGCAGCGGCATGCGGGTATCGGTGTCTCGCTCGCACTAGTGCAGCGAGTGTTCCTCTGTGCGCTCCCTTTCTTGCCACCACAAGAAATCGTCAGTTCAGTTCAAGCGTTCGCCGTGAAAGGCCGCGCGCGTATTAGCTTATGTCCCGGGCGCTCGAAGATTCGCTAAGTGTTGTGCACATTGAAATGAAGCTACGCTTATCTTTCATTATTTATCTTAAATGTGTGATTTGCGCTGCTTCATTTCAATTTTTTTTGCTGTATTGAACATCAACAACGGTATTCATGCAGTTAAGCGACTATTTGAAATACGATGATTTTTTAATATAACGAATGTGTGTGGTTTGAAGCAAGATTGTGTGGAGCTATGTATTTAAATGTTCTTTTATTCGCAATAAAAGTGATAAAATATAAACCGAGTTTGATGTGTTCAAGTTTTTGTTTTGATTCGGGTGCACCAAGTCCGTGTGAAGGAAAGCGCACAGCGCGCTACGAAAGAAACGAGCGGGAGGGGGTGTCAGTCCAACGCAGCGCAATTCGCTGGAATAGGAGTTCAGCTCTGCGCAAGCCGAAAGAAACGGGAAGGAAGGGGTATGATGAAACAGCGCGAGCGAGCGTTCTTTACAGCGAGAGCGCCTCGTGTATTTTAAAGGCAAGCAAGAGAGCGCATTCTCTCCGTGGTAGCGCTCCATCCGCCATTTTTAATTTCGAGCCCAAAACAACGGACTTCGGATCCGATCTTGGGCGGGACCCCCACCGCGTGTTTCTACCTACCCCTCGCCTGAAAATTTCGTTCTCTTTGTCTATCGGGGCCACATACATGAATGCAGCGTGGTGGTGGTGTTGCGGTGTTCCACAGAGCGGAAACATATTCTAACGGTCAATGTGTTGACCGTTATTCGCTATCACTTCCTTACAGCGTAGGGCCATATCGCCGATGAGGTTACGGCATTCGCTTCTGTCTATGCGTTTTCACATAGCCTTGCAGCGTCTCCATAGCGAATCGGCAGAACGTGCATGCTTGTTCTTAAGCTGACGCTTGAGAGTTGACTACAGATTCTCAATCGGGTTGAGGTCTGGACTCAACGCAGGCCACGGTAGAACTTGCACATCCTCGTTTGCCAAAAAACATTTAACTAATCGCGATGTATGCTTTGAGTCGTTATCGTGCTGAAAGATGTAATGCTCTTCGTTTCCGAATTTTTGTCGGGCGTGTGGCAACATCTTACGACGTAGTGTCCTACGTCTAAATCCTACAGCTAAATGCTCTTCGGCAAACCGAATGCGCGCTTCTACGTGGTGCGGCATTAGCTTACGAACCATTCGTGGTTTCCGGGCACAGAACCCACCGGCGTGTAAACGGCGCGACACCGTTTTCGCCGAAACTTGCAATCTAAGCTCCTGCTTAATACGATTGCAAGTTTTGAAAGGGTCCGCCCTGATTATCTCAACCATCTGCGCGTCAACGTCAGCCGTTGTTTTTCGCGGACGACCTGTGGATTTACCCGTAGCCTCGCTACGAATGGCGTTGTCCACAAACGTCCGCGAACGGCCGAACGCCTTGCAGATGGTTTTGATAGGCACGTTCTCACGATACAAACCCTGAATATGTTTCCGCTCCTCTGGAGTGCAGTGCTTTCCGCGACCCATGATGAACTTGTGGAATTTTCAAATCGCAAACTTTCACTTTACCACTGAATGAAGAATGAAGCGCAACACGGTTTGGATCTCTTTTTATACTACCAAAAAACGCTGCCGTTACTCAAAACTCAGATAAGTAGCGCACCACAAATGCGAGTATAAAAGGCAAACAAACAGCGATTGCAAATTCAGTACGCCTCAAACGTTAGGCGAAAGAACTCCGCAGGAGCCAAAGCCTCTCTAAACCATACTAACAACAACAAACGCCTCGATCTGTTGGCGATAAGAGGCCAACGAACTCCGCAGGAGCCAAAGCCTCTCTAAACCATACTAACAACAACAACAACTGTTTTCGATGACACACCTATTGCACGCAAAAAAACACGCAACAAATTTTTTTCCTATCTTTTTGTCCACCGGTGTACCTCAGGAACATGAACCGGGTGTTGGTCGAAACGCGTACGCTGGCATCAGGTTGGAAGAGTAGTAATGGCTTCACTCAACTGGCTGTGCAGTTTCCTAATTAAATCCTTTCGTTGGTGGTCAGGTTGGCGATGAAAACGGCGATAGAGCAGGATATGAATACATTTTTCAGGAAAGAACCGCTTTGAATACTCAGTGGTGGCATCGTCGGTGCAACGTTTTACTGTATCCGTACGGTTGTACGTGGATTCATTTGTTGAGACAAGTAGTGCTCTCATCAACGAAGAGTAAGATCGAATCCGTACGGCTGTACGTGGAGACGATTGTTGCAGCATTATTCTCGGCGAAAAGTTTGATGGTATCCGTACGGTTGTACGTGGACACGGTAGCTGGCATATACATTACTCTCCTCGTTGAAAAGATCGGTAGTATTCGTACGCGGATGTACGTGGATACGGTTAATGGCATACGACGTTGGTGGTGTGAATATTTACACTTACAGCAGTTTGCATCAGATGTAGGTCGATGTGCAAAAGTAGTGCGTAGAACGATGTGCGTAGATATTTGTGCAAAAACTACGTCGAGCGTTGCGCGTTGGTTAGATCAATTGCTGGGATTTCATGTTGAGCGGAACGCAGCAGACGGGGCACGGTAGGGGGTAATCGATGTAGGCACGCTGAGGAAGCGTGTGCTGGATCAAATGTAGCACCACACCGCACTATTTTCACTGACTCACCAAAAAGTCCGAAAGATCACGTCGGGGTCACCAGTTTAGTGCTTTATTGTACATGTTACAAATTGCGCACTATAAAGCGAGGTGATTCTTCGGACTCGACGTACGTCCATCGCGTTAGAAGTGCGGAAGCAGAAAGAGGATGAAGATCTCAACTTGACGTCTGACATCGAGTGGGCCAGTGCTGCCAGAAAAGGCGCATTTTCTTCTGTTGTTGCCAATTATACACGTCCTCCAGTTATAGGTTGGATGACAAAATCGTGATGCACACGGTGGCCTTAGATGACGATTGGATGACAACTGTAGTGCGTGGATGAGGTACGCTACATGTGTGTTATATCTCAACACAATAGCTCTTTTCTGTTCGACTGTTCGTATGCGACTGACTGTATTTCCTGCTTATACACCAATACTCTTATTACTACTTACAACTACTTACGCCTACTCTTACACATATACACTCATACTATTCACATACTACATTCTCCCCCTTAACGAAGTTTCTATCCAATCTTTACACTTCTCCCCCTTAAACGAAGTTTACTTATTTTGGGTATTTAAAACGCGGTTGCCCTTCTAATCTTTTTGATCTTCGTACGGGTGGTGGACTCGACTCACTTCTTTTTCTTTTGTAAGACCATTTGTTTGATATAGGTATTCTATTTACTATAAACTTATCATGCATTGTTTTTCGTCTTAATTGATTTTTGTGTACTTTACGTATTATTCCATTAATGCTTATTAGGTACACGACTTCGCCTATTCGCTTTTTCACTACCGCTGGAATCCATCTCAGAATTTCTTTAAAATGATTCCTGTAATATACCTCTTCTTCTTCATGAAATGCATCTTCAACAGTTCTTTTTACACTATCTTTTGTTTGCTCCTTGCATTCATCGTTAATCTCTCTTTTGTGTGCTGTTGTAGGGTTAATTTTTGCGATAATGGTATGTGGTACATATCAAAACACTTTTCCGCTTGGTGTCGCTTTTGTTACTGTGCATGGATTGTTTCTATAGTTTAACAAAAATTGATTTAGTTTCCTCTGTAGATTTAGTACTTTAAATCTTGCATCTAACAGATATTTCTTCAATGCATCTTTGACTGTTCGCACTGCCCTTTCAGCTAATCCATTAGATTGTGGATGATACGGTGGTGATTTACTGACCTTAATACCTTTTGACTTTAAGAACATGACAAACTTTTCTGAATTAAAGGGAGGCCCATTGTCTGATACTATCTCTTCTGGCACTCCGAAACATGCGAAACATGTTTCTATGACTTCAATTACATATTCTGCTCTTATACTTTTCATAATTTTCACTTCTATGAATTTCGAGAAACTGTCTACCATTATCATTAACGTACTATTTTCGAAATAAAAAAAATCAATATGAATTCTCTCAAACGGACGTAAGCTTTTTGGCCATTTTGTTGTAACTACTTCCTTCGGAATGATCTGTCTTGACTGGCAAATTTGACACAACGTAATGAAATTATGAAAATCCTTATCCATGTTTTTCCACCAAACTAATTTTCTTGCTGCCATTTTCATTCTCACTAGACCATCATGATTATCGTGGAACAATTTTACTATTTCCTCTCTCAGTTTTTCTGGGACTATCACTCGATCGTTGAATAGAAGTATTCCATTTTCGATTCCCAAATTGTTTTTGATTTTAAAATACTCTTTTAACTGAACTGACTCATTTTTTGACCAACCGTATTTTACGTTCTTATAAACTTGTTGTAATAATACATCGTTCTGCTGATATTTTCTTATCATCTCAATGTCTAAAATTTCATTTGATGATAGTGCATTCAATGAAACTTCTACTTCTTCTATTATTGATTCTTCTGCTAATGGTAACCTACTCATAGCATCTACATGACCCATATTTTTCCCCGGTCTATGCTCAATTATATACTCGTAATTCGCTAATATTAATGCCCAACGGCTTAATCTCGCCACAGCTATTGATGACGTTGCTCTCGAAGGCTTAAAAATTTCCTTCACTCCTGCATTATCCGTTACTAGTTTAAACTTTACCCCGTAAATATACTTGTGGAATTTTTGCACTCCGTAAATTACCGCTAACGCTTCTTTTTGAACTTGTGCATAGTTTTTTTGTGCTTGTGTTAGAGTCGCAGACGCAAAATAAATTGGCTTCTCTTGTCCACCTATTTCATGCGATAATACCGCACCTACCCCATAGGGACTAGCATCTACCGTTAATATTATCGGTTTTTCAGGATCATACGGTTGTAATACGTAATTTGCCTTTAGCAGTGATTTCGTTTTATCGAAAGACTCCTGACATTCTTTGGACCACTCAAATTTAACATTTTTCCGTAACAATTCGTGTAATGGTCTTAGTAAATTTGCTAAATTTGGCAAAAACCTTCCATAATAGTTTAACATCCCCAAATATGCTTGTAATTGCATTACGTTTACAGGTGCTGGGGCATTATCAATCGCTTTAACTTTATCTGCGTTTGGCGTAATTCCGTCTTCCGTTATAACGTAACCTAAGTATTCTATCTTCGTTTTGAAAAATTCCGATTTTTTTTCATTTATCTTAACTTTGTATTTTTCAAGCCTCTTTAACACTTCCATTAGATTTTCCATGCATTCTTTTTTCGTTTTTCCTCCTACCAAAATATCATCCATATATGCTATACCTGGTGTTCGTATAAGTATTTGATCAATGATTGATTGAAATATAGCCGGAGCTGATTGCACTCCGAACGGCATCCTTGTGTACTTATACAACCCTTTATGTGTATTTATGGTACAAATATCTTGCGCATTTTTTGATAACCTCACTTGTAAATATGCTCCGGTAAGATCTATCTTACAAAATATTCTCCAGTTTGCAATCTTAGCCAATATATCATCTATTTTAGGCAATGGATAGTGTTCAACGGAAAGATATCGGTTTATTGTCGCTTTTCCATCAATACAAATACGTACCGAGCCATCGCTCTTTTCCACCACTACTATCGGACTTGCCCAAGCCGATGATCTGGTTGGTATCAATATTCCATCTTTCACTAAATTCTCTATGTTTTCTTCTACCTTTGCCACAAGTGCGTACGGCACCGCATATGCCTTATGAAATATTGGAGTGTAGTTTGGTTTTAATATCAAATTTGCTTCGAAATCTTCGATCGTTTCTTTATGGTTACCATCAATCAAACTAGGAAATTTCTCTCTCATTTCATTATTCCAATTACTTTCTTCGATTTGGTTTAACTTAAACGTTTTTCTCCATTCCGGGAATAAGACATCTAAACCATCTCGCCCTAATAATGCACTTCCTTTATCTCCAGTTGGAATTATTACAATTTGCAATTTAACCGTTTTATTATTTCGTGTCGCATCCACTACCATTTTACCCAAAGGGATTAACCTTTGCCCTGACGCCGTTATAAAACGTAATTGTGTTGGTTCTAACTTCACATTTATAAATTTCTCGAGGTAAATGTCCTCTGGTAACACCGTATTACACGCTCCGCAATCAATCTCGAATACTACATCGATACCGTTAACGTTTAACACACACTCTTCTGGTTCACTTAACTTATATTCGTTTGATATGTGTGCTAGCGAAACCTCTCTCTCGTACGTTTTCAAACTTTGCACTCGCATATTCTTACTTCTACAACACGACGACACATGCCCGATCTTCTTGCATATAAAACAGTGCCACGATCGTGCTGGACATGTTTGTGTATTGTGTAGTCTCCCACACCGGTAACACTTTCTCTCGATTGCGTGCACGTTGCTCTGCTTGTGTGGGTGATAACTGCTCCCGACGTGGTTGTAGTGCTGCGCACCGACGCTACTTCTTGGCGCGTGCCTAATTGCCGCCATTTCTCTAGGCTGCACCTTTACTGCAAAAGTCTCGTTCTGCTCTTCCGCCGCTTCCCACGTTCTCGCGATGCTTTCGGCTTGCTCGAAAGTCAGGTCAGACTCTCTTAGCAGGCGCTTCCTCAGACCGTCGTCTCGTACACCAGCCACCAATTGATCACGCAACATCTCCGATAAAAACGATTGGAACTTGCATGTTTGTGCATTAGCCTTCAATTCCACTACGTACTCAGCAATGGAATGTTCTTTCTGCATGCAGTGACGGAAATTGTAACGCTCAGCCACCACATTCACTTTTTGCTCCAATTGTTCTTTAAGCTTTATACACAGCTTTTCATAATTGCACAATTTCGGCTCCTCCGGTGATACCATCTTCGATATCAGACTGTATAGTGACGCTCCTCCTAGTGTTAACAGCATCACTGTCTTTTTAGACGCCTCTATCTCGTTCACTTGAAAGAATATGTCCATTCTTTCCAAATATTCCCGAATACTTTCCCCCATGACGAAGGATTCTATTTCACCAATCAACGACATATTTGGACTATTTTACTTTCTGCTGACTATAGACTTTAGCACACGGACCGAATTATCCTCGTCGCCAACTGTTATATCTCAACACAATAGCTCTTTTCTGTTCGACTGTTCGTATGCGACTGACTGTATTTCCTGCTTATACACCAATACTCTTATTACTACTTACAACTACTTACGCCTACTCTTACACATATACACTCATACTATTCACACACTACAATGTGTAATTGTGTGAGTGCAAAAACTGTGTAGAAACCAAAACACGCTCGCGCCTCCGCGTATTTCCGCGTATTTCCAACCGTCTCCCCATGCTTCTACATGCCTCTCGCCTGAAAGACGCACACTTTTTCATTCTCATTGCTAGTAGGGGCTACAAATGACAGCTACAAATTTCCATTGTTCTCGATCTGTCAGCTCGTCGCCGCTCGTAACCCGATGTATGCGGGTTACGAGCGGCGACAAGTGACGTATCTTCCACCTGCTATGTTTACATTACTGTTTCAAGTGTTGAAGAGAGGGATGATCATCGAATTCAATTTTTAAATTTGAGTGAAATAAAATTCAAAATACGTGCTTATTTAAGCTACTGATAAAATAAATACAAATTATTAACAATATTTTTATGTAATGTTTTATTTGAGGGCAATAATAATATTGAGAATAAAATGAGGCTTAAACAAACGTATACGAAAACAAAAATGTTGGATACATTATGTGGGGATGTGTTGGTATTGTGTTTGGAGATTCCTTGGAAGTTTTCAGGCGGACATTTTCGATTAGCAGTCAACCACGCCAGCACTTAACAATGGAAGGAGCTAAAACCGCCCAAAAAATCGAATAAAAATGTAAGTTACACCTTTTCTCATAGAACGACACCCTAAATTATTTGTTGTTTTATTATTTAAGCCTATTCAAGATGAGGAAAAAGTCATTGAATTGATCAATTTGGTGAAAACTTATCTGTTGCCCGACCTCTCCGCCGCACCGACCAGCCGCGAAGGTAGCTGGTGCCTGGGTCCGCCGTGGAGACGAGCAGCAATTCGAACTAAGCCCCGCTTCACTAACACCGCCAGGAACTCCGCCTTCGAGATCCCTTTGGCAAAAGTTCGCGCCTCACAGCGACTGCCTTCCAGCTAGTTTCCCCAGGCTTTCGGGGGGCTATGCAGATGGAAGGGGAACCTTTACCGCAGAAACTCTCAAGAGGAGAAGCTCAAGGAGTAGAGAGTGAGCGAGCAGAGATCGGATTCGACTTCGCCTTTCTGCCTACTGGTGTCCGCCGAGGATTACCACTGGAGGGGTCCTATAGCGGATCAATAAGCTTTCGAAGATTATATCGTTTCGGGAGTGAAATAATATATTGCGTTTCGTTTCTCTTGCTTAGCTCATTTTGTTTATTTTCAGTTAGGAAAGGGATGATTTTACAGCGTGTTTTCCTAGCGATGGATAACATCCTTTTCTAGGAAAAATATTCTTCCTTAGGCGAGGCGAAAAATATATTAGGATCGAACGCGATCCTCTACTACCGCGCCCTGGACACCTATCTCTAACGCTAAATTATGTTTCTAATTCTGTGTAGTGCATACTAGGTTTTTATTAGGAAATTCCTGGCCTTAGTCGAAAAATGTCCTGATGAGGACGAAGGGAAAAATATTTATTCGAGGATCGAACGCAATCCTTTTTAATAGTGTACCGTATTCCTGCCGCATGCACTACCTAGTACGCTCGGATACTAGGCGCTTAGAGCCATAGAGGATGCTCTATTTTAATTTACTTATCTGCCTATCGTACGCGCTACTACCACCATCACATACACAGCGCGTTCGCTCGCTTGTGCTCGCATCTGATAAGCCTGAGCGACATCCTTCCCCTCGTAATACAACCCGTTGGTTGGATTACCTGTACCTTCGTGAATGGCTTTCAATTCTATTGATTACACCTGTTTGATTTAGCAACGCTAGTTGTTCCATTATTAAACCCTTTTCTTTTCCTGCTATGTAAGTTTAATATGTGTTCCTTCGCAGTGACATGCAGCAACGCTACCTTTACCGCTGGACGTTTGATTATACCGCTGGCGGTCTGCACTGCTACCGATCGTACTTGGTCGTCTGCAGCTCGATGCACTTCAACTATCCGCCCTTTTAGCCATTTTCCCGGAGGCGCGTTGTCGTCCGATAGTACCACGATGTCATCCACCTTCAAGGGTACCACTTTGCTCGTCCATTTGTCTCTCTTAAGAAGCGTTGGTAAATACTCCTTTTTCCATTTGTCCCAGAAGATTTTAGAGTGGTGTTGGACTAATTTGTATTGCTGACGTTCGATGCTAGAGGTAGTCAGCGCCATAGGTGGAATTGCAGTACCACTCCTACCTATCAAAAAATGAAAAGGGGTTAAGATCTCCTCTTCGTCTCTAGTGGTGGGTATGTGTGTTAATGGCCGTGAATTCAAAATGAATTCAATCTGAAGTAACGTAGCCATTAACGTTTCTGGTGAGGGTTTCCTCAGCCTGTATTCTTCCATCATCTGTCGAAGTCCCTTCTTTATAGTCTGGATCTGCCGTTCCCAGATTCCGCCAAAGTGTGGAGCCGATGGCGGGTTGAAATGCCACTCAATTTTGAACTGCAACGCTGCTTCCTTGCCCATCCAGGCATCTATATCCATCAGTAGTTGACGTAGTTCTCGTTCTGCTCCGACGAAATTCGTCCCGTTGTCGCTGTAAAGGTGGCTGACTTTTCCTCGTCGGTGCTGAAAGTTCTTTAGACAGACTAGGAAGCTATCTATATCCAGCTTCTTTGCCAGCTCAAGGTGTACAGCTCGCGTTGACATGCACATGAACAGTACACCCCAACGCTTCTCCGTCGAACGTTTTACAGCTACTTCTAACGGTCCAAAGTAGTCTACGCCGGTGTGCAGGAATGGTGGGTTGTATGGCGTAGCGCGATATTCTGGAAGCGGGGCCATCATCGGAGAAACTGGTTTCGCAGAGTGCAGGATGCACCACTGGCAGCATCGTTTTACGTTGTTTAGGACTGCTCTCACATTGATTATCCAGAACTCTTGTCGTAATTCGCCGTCACAACATTGTCCGCCTGATGTAATGTCCTCTCATGATAATCACGAACAACAAGTTTGGTGATTCGATGTTTCTGAGGCAAGATGATTGGAGTTCTTGCTGATGACGGCATGGCCTGGATTTTCTCCAATCTGCTTCTGGAACGGATGACACCTCTTTCATCCATAAAAGGAACTAACTTGTTTAGCGCACTTTCCCTTTTCACATTTTGACCATTTCCTAAAGCCTTGATCTCTTCAGGAAAGCCATGTGATTGCGCCATTTTATAAAGATATGATCGTGCTGCTTCTGCATCCGACATCTTGATCGTCGGATCAAATGACCTTTTGTTGATTATGTACTGGACAAATTTTCGAAGAAATATCGTGTGGCGAACCAGTCTTGTCCAGCTAGAATAGTTTTCTACGGATATTAATTCGCCTGATTCTGACATGGTCAATACCATCTCTTCTTGGGTCTCATACTCTCGCTTTGACGTAGGCTAATCAAACTCTGGTTTCAATAGGAACTCGGGTCCATATTTCCACAGATTCTCGTTGTTCGTGATTTTGGTTGCCGCGTCTGCAGGATTTTCCTTACTTGGCACCCAACGCCACTGGTCCATTGTCGTTGTTTCTAGAATTTCACTCACACGATGGGTTACAAATTGTTGGCACTTCCGTTTTCTATTTTTGATCCACCCGAGGACAGTTTGGGAATCACTCCAAAATACGGACCGGTTAATCTCAATGCGAAGTTCCGCTATCACTGTCTTCGCTAGTCGAGTTCCTAGTAGCGCTGCCTGTAGCTCAAGACGAGGAATTGACAGCTGTTTAATGGGTGCCACTCGCGCTTTTGCCGCAAGTAGATGATTTGTGAAGATGTTGCCATCATAGCTTCTCGCGTAAACGCACGCGGCGAAGACGTCTTTAGATGCATCGACGAACGTATGGATCTCCGTAAACAAGGCTGCTGCTGGTCTGATGCACCGTGGTACGACGAAGTCACCGATGTTGTTTAACTGCTTCAACCAACTACGCCAGGCGTCAGCTAGGTCTGACGGTATTTGCTGGTCCCAATCTTTTACTGCGATGTGTATTCCACGTAACTGTATTCGTCCTTGAATGGTGATATGGCTTATCAAGCCTGCTGGGTCGTAGACGCTCATTACCAAACTTACTGCTTCTCTCTTTGTTGGGTTTCGTTGTGAACGCAGCAAATCGTTTCGTACATGCAGTTTGTTGAGGTTGTAGCCGAAAACGTCTGACTTGGTGTTCCAATATACCCCGAGAATCTTTTCATAGGGTCCGTTCTTTTCCTCAAACGAAACAATGGTTTCACCGACCTGCCTTCTGTCTGCTGGAATTGACTGTAGAAGCGTATCCGAATTACTTATGAAGTTGCGGATATAAAACCCGGCATGTTCGTGAACATTAATCACTTGATTGGTTGTTTCTTGGGCAATAGCGTCAGAGGTAAAACTATCGATGTAGTCATCCACGTAGTGCTGGCTCACGATGGCGTCGTATGCCAAGGGGTGGGACGCCTTGTGACGAGAAGCGTTTTCGTTTTTTACGGCCTGAGCACACGCTGGAGAACAGGTAGCGCCAAACGTCATTACTTGCATAACAAATATTTCTGGTGTTTTCTGCTCGTTGCATTCTCGCCATAGTATGCTTTGTGCGTATTGGTCCTCCGAACGCACCTTCACCTGGTGAAACATCTCTTTGATGTCACCAGCAACTGCTGTGTTGCCTTCCCGAAATCTCAATAATACTCCGAAGAGTGATGTCGTTGCATCGGGTCCTGCCAACAGTTGCGAATAAAGAGATATTCCCTGCACTTTCGATGCTGCGTCGAAGACTATGCGAGGTTTTGGTTCTTGTTTGTTCGAGTTTGTCACAATAAAGTGTGGCAAATAGTACACTCGGGTAGGTGGTTTCAATAGTTCTGCTGCCGTTAGCTTTCGCAAATAACCCTTTGAGATATACTCCTTGAATGTGCGCAACGCCCATTCCTTTAGTTTGGGTTGTTTTTGCAGTTGCCCTTCTAGGCTCTGTAATCTGCCTAGAGCGTTCCTATAGCTGTCGGGGAATTGAACTTCATTCGTTCTCCATAAAAGCCCAATCTCGTACCTCCCGTTCTCGTACTTCATCGTTTGTTTGATGATATTGCAAGCTCTTTCATGTTCTTCGCTGCATACTTGTTTAGCTTCCAGCTTTACCCCAAAATCTTCCGTAGAGAAGTAGTTTTTTAACATTGTGTTCATGCTTTCTTCTTCTTGCATGATCATTACTCGTTCTGGATCGTCACTGAGTACGTTTTCTTTTCCGAATACTAACCAGCCAAGTTTAGTCTTTATCCCGATGGGCTGGTTGTCTAACCCTGTTTTCCGATCAAGCGGAAGGATTAGTTGGCTGTGGTTAAGGCCGATTAGCAAGGTTGGTCTCACATCTGCAAAGCTCTTCAGTGGAATGCTTGAAAGATGAGGATATTCTTTTTTAAGTCTTTCTGCATTAATGGTCTGCATAGGAAGGTTCAAGTTCATGAGCGTTCTTGCATCATCTATGAAGTGTTCTACGTTGTTGCTTCCAGTTACGTTGAACTTTACTCTATGACTCTTCGAATCACAAATTTCTATATTGCCAGTCCACTTCAGTTTAAGGGGATCGCAATCTCCCTTTAGATCCAGTTTTTTGGCTATATTTTCCTCTAAAAGTGTTAATGAGGAACCTGGGTCAAGGAATGTGTATGTACTGACGGCTAAAGTCCCGTTTCGTAGGGTAACTGGCACTATCTGATAATATATTTTTTGTTTCGCCCTTGAAACTTCGTCATGTTGTAGATGATGATATGATGTTTGGGCGTTGCTTTCACTATATATGATAGGATGGTGCTCCCTTACAACTTCGTGGTGTTGATTTACTGATTGTGCTCTATTTTCGTTATGCATTAAGGGGTGGTGCGGTCCCGTACACCCGTTCACACCACAGCCCTTCCAAATGCTGCAATCAGTAAGCTTATGGTTCGTGAAGCGTAAACAGCCGTGACACAGACCAGCCCTTACTATTGTCTTCCATCTTTCGCTGATCGTCTTCGCTTTGAACGTCTCACACTGTGGTAACGAATGGTCGTTCGCGCATTCCACACAGCGCAGCTTTGACTTGTTATTTCGTTTTGGGATTGCTTGAGGTTGCTTGCGTTCCAACTCACCTTCGTGGATGCAAACATGATCTCGTCCCGCTGGTTTTATTACGCGTCGAATCTTTCGAGCAGCGATTTTTAGCCATTCATTCACTTCATTGATCGTGGCATCTCTTTCCGACTCTGCCACGTCGAACCACTGAAGCTGGTACGACATCGGCAGTTTTGCCACAATGTCATCGATGAGTCTATCGTTCAAATAGTGAGTGCAATTCAGAGCCGTTATGTTGGTTACCAAATTGTCTATGGCGTCTGAAAGTTCTGGTATTTTGGACGTATTATCAATACGCACCTTCAGCACGTCTTTAACCAGATCGCGATACACCAATTCTGGCCTGCCGAAGGACTCTTCTAACCTATCGATGATTGCCAGAACGTTCTGCGGATCAAGCATCAAAGGTTTCACGCTTTTCTCCGCTTCCCCTCGTAGGGAGCGCTGAATTCTGTGCAAATTCTCTAGCTGCGAGAAATTTCCATGTTTTGATGTATCCAGCAGCGTTTTTTTTAAATAGCGGCCAATCCTTAGGCTTCCCATCAAAACTGGGTAGTGAGAGAATGCTCTCCCTCTTTATGAGCACCTCAAGCGCCTTTTCACCATGGTTGGGCTCAATCGCTGCATTCTTTAGAGCTTTTACGAGCTCCTGTATAAGCGACCGATCGTTGTTGCCAGCCGTGGCCGGTTCTTCCATTTTCGAAGTGCTCGGACGTAGAACGCACTTGATACACAAAAAAGGTTCATCCGGCGTTGGGGGTACGCTTAGCTTCGCGCACTCCAGGTGGAACCACCGGTCACAGTCGTCACACTGGACCATATGTTCCGTTTCTTCGTCCGGGTCGTGGCATAATCTACATGCCCCTTTCTTGTTGTCCACAAAAAATTCCTTCCTCGTGGTCGTTTTTATGGGCGCCGTCGTGGTCGCCCTTTTAGATACCGTCGTGGCCGTCTGGCTGGTATCTTGCTTCGTAGCCATTTCACCTGCTTCGTTGCGGGGTTGCCGAGTACCGCTGATGTCGTCTACCGGAATTCTCGATGAAATGCGATGGTCTGGCAGCGCCGTCCGTTGTAACACTGTCTGTGCTCAGGATACGATCATCCACCAGCTCCTATTCCTCCACCGGTCCGATCACGCTATTGGGTCTCGTACGAACCTCCTTGGTTCGCGGTACGTATCCGCACGCCTAGAGTCGTCTAAGCGTTTGGGAACTAACGGATGCTAGTTCCTCTCTGGAGCCACCAATGTTGCCCGACCTCTCCGCCGCACCGACCAGCCGCGAAGGTAGCTGGTGCCTGGGTCCGCCGTGGAGACGAGCAGCAATTCGAACTAAGCCCCGCTTCACTAACACCGCCAGGAACTCCGCCTTCGAGATCCCTTTGGCAAAAGTTCGCGCCTCACAGCGACTGCCTTCCAACTAGTTTCCCCAGGCTTTCGGGGGGCTATGCAGATGGAAGGGGAACCTTTACCGCAGAAACTCTCAAGAGGAGAAGCTCAAGGAGTAGAGAGTGAGCGAGCAGAGATCGGATTCGACTTCGCCTTTCTGCCTACTGGTGTCCGCCGAGGATTACCACTGGAGGGGTCCTATAGCGGATCAATAAGCTTTCGAAGATTATATCGTTTCGGGAGTGAAATAATATATTGCGTTTCGTTTCTCTTGCTTAGCTCATTTTGTTTATTTTCAGTTAGGAAAGGGATGATTTTACAGCGTGTTTTCCTAGCGATGGATAACATCCTTTTCTAGGAAAAATATTCTTCCTTAGGCGAGGCGAAAAATATATTAGGATCGAACGCGATCCTCTACTACCGCGCCCTGGACACCTATCTCTAACGCTAAATTATGTTTCTAATTCTGTGTAGTGCATACTAGGATTTTATTAGGAAATTCCTGGCCTTAGTCGAAAAATGTCCTGATGAGGACGAAGGGAAAAATATTTATTCGAGGATCGAACGCAATCCTTTTTAATAGTGTACCGTATTCCTGCCGCATGCACTACCTAGTACGCTCGGATACTAGGCGCTTAGAGCCATAGAGGATGCTCTATTCTAATTTACTTATCTGCCTATCGTACGCGCTACTACCACCATCACATACACAGCGCGTTCGCTCGCTTGTGCTCGCATCTGATAAGCCTGAGCGACATTATCCGTGCATCTGGTTAGATACTGATCGCCAGTATAAAAATAATGAAATAAGGCATCAAGCCTGGCAACAGATAGCATCCGTGCTGGAGGAGGATCCACAGTGTGTTCATGCCAAATGGAGGAATTTAATGAATTCCTACCGGCGGACAAAAAAGGAGATCGCTTTGAGTCAGACAACAGGTTCCGGTGAGTAAATTTTGCTATTTTATTACTTCATATTTGTTAAGATCGTTTCTTTTGTATAAATATTCAGGTTCCAGCGAGCTATTGAAGGAGGTTTGGTATGCCTACGAGCATATGTCGTTTCTACATGAAACGAAAGCTCCACGTCGTGCAATCAATACTGTAAGTAGACAGTGTTTACGTATCGTATTGTGGAGGAATAAATTAATATAGCGTTTCTGTTCTCATGCCAGGCAAATCTTGAAGGAACTTCTCGGGAACCTGTTGTTATCTCGACCGCTCCTGCAACCGCCGCTTCATGCAGTTCAACTGCCTCAACAACAGCCACGACAACTGCCACAACATCCTCCACTGGCTCCTCTAGTGGCATGCTAGAGGGTCGCACAGCGTCCAAAGGACGCAAAAGAAAGTTAAGTGAAACGACTCGATCAAGTCAGATTAGCGAATGCTTGACAGCCATTCAAAGCATTGCTAATACTGCTACTGCTGCTGCACCTTGCACAAAAGCCAGGGCTCTGGGCAACTTTGTATAAGCACAAGTTGCCACCTTCGAAGACAAACATCCAGAGTTCTGTGCTAAACTGATCAGGTCCATAACGACGGTCATGAATGATCAAATTGATCAATTTTATGCGGACCAACATGCCTCCTCGATGCATGATCATGCATATCTGTAGGTTTAAAATTTAAGTGTTAATATAGTTTAAGTGTTTGTTGGAATTTAAGAATTTTATAAATAAGTGAATTATGTATTGTTATGTATTATGTATTGTTAAGATAGTTTAAGTGTTTTTGGAATTAATGAATTTTATGAATTACTGAATTGAGCATTGTAATTATTTTCCATGAACTGTGAAAATCCGAAATTTCTGTTTTTACTGTCCAGGAGTAACGGTCCAAAAAGGCCGTATTGCTTAAGATAATTCCTGTTTATAAAAAAAAACTTTTTCGTATCGTTCATAGTAATAATGACATTTATTTTGTATGTATGCCTTACATTTAATGTTTGCATCGGTTTAGCATAACGATAGGAACTTTATTAGTTTCAGTTATTCTTCCTTGGTTTTTCAGATTGTATGCACACATTGAGTTAATTGCCATGTAAAGAATTCTACTATTCTTTAAAAAATAATATTAGTATATAGTTCACCACACTTAGCTTATAACTTGCGAGGCTTGTTCAAATAAACGGTGCCTTTATTTATACAGAATGCTACAAATCACAAATAAATGTTTTTTATTTCCACGAAAGGAAAATATAAAACGTGTTAGAAAAAATAGGAAGCATTCATAAAGATTTCGCAATGCACACAAAAATCAAATACAAATTTGCTTTCGCTTAATACCATAATTCTAATTAGTACGTGGTTATTTACATGCTTCCGAAAATTACATAACTCTACGAGGTTGCGGTAAATCAAATTGTAATGGATCATTAAACTTTAAATGTCGTGCTAAGTGTAATCGCATGTTTTGCAACACTCTAGACGGCCTCAACGGAACGTGTCGAAGAGGTAACATTGTAGTAGGGTCAACGTTAGACTCTTGAGAGGAAGAGGATCTAGATGCCGTATTCCTTCTGGGTGCAAGAAGAGTTGTATTATAACTCCAAAGCAAGTGCCGACGTCTAAAGTTGTGTAGATGAATTGTTGCCAGAACGATTTTTTCAGCTACTTGTGGTTCTAATTCCATTGGTTTTGCTAAAACTCGCCAGACCTTTACATCAATGCCAAAACCGTTTTCTACCGCTCGACGAGCTCGCGAATGTCTGTAGTTAAAGTGGCGTTCTATTGAGTTCGCGGTGTGCATTCCAGCAAAAGGCCGGAGACAATATTCTTTCAATGCAAACGCTTGATCACCCAAAAAAAAAAAAAAAAAAATAGGGAACCTCGATCTCGTAAGGAACTTGTAAAATTTCAGGAGCGGGTATATTTAGCTCCCGGCGCTCCAGTTTCTGGTTTATAGCACTGTTTGCTAACACTTCACCATCAGAAATTCGACCCTGGCAACCGACGTCAGCAAATATAAAATTTGAATTAGCATCCACTATGCCTAGCAAAACAATGCTGAAAGTGCTCTTATAGTTGAAAAACTGGCTTCCGCTATTAGCTGGTTGTTTTAAGGTGACATGTTTTCCATCAATGGCACCAATTACATGAGGAAAATTCCATTGTTCCTCGAATCCTTTTGAAATCTTCAACCATTCTGTAGCAGTAGACGGCAACTGTAAAGAAAAGTTATTTGAAAAAAATATTATTAAACAACGTTTTGTTCTTCTTCTTCTATTTGGCGTAACGTCCTACGCGGACATGCCGGCCTATATACAGGCTTTCGGGACTTAATTCATTACCACGTAGTCGGATAGCCAATCCTAGCTTCGGGGGGACGGTCCGTTCTAGGTTTGAACCCATGGCGGATGTGTTATTGAGTCCTTCGAGTTGACGACTGTACCAGGACCGCCCCGTTTTGTTATAATCATTACAATAACTCATACTGTTGTGGGCAGCCGTGTCGACCCCTGGACTTGCCGTGGCAGTTGCGCTGCCACCGGTCAACGTCCAGGAGGACGACAGTGTACACGCACACTGTCGCACACACTACCCAAGTAGCAACCGAAGCTTTTTTCTCCCAGTTTCAACCCCCTCATGTCCACAAACTGCCTTCGCTTACTATTCCTATCCCGTTTCTACATTCCACAACGTTTGTTGCGTTCTCACTCATCAGGGTGTTAGTCAATTCTCTCTTGCCACACGAAGAGAATTCTCCTGCACACTTCGTGTGTTTGATTCTACCCATCCCTGTTGAACACACGTCATTTTCTTCCATCGCACTCATCAGGGTGTTTGCTCTTTTCCATCCAAGCCAAAGAGCGACTTCAGTGTGCTCTGAACCGTGGACGTGAGAGCGTGTGTTTGTGTGCTGCGTGAACTATTTTTCCTGCGTGAAACACTTTCCATACTGCGCCATCCGCGGTGTTCTTTCTGCTTTATCGGAGGACAAATTGTTATCATCTAATTGTTTCGGTAAGTGTCCTTTTCTAAGTGTCTAGTGTTATGTGACATTTATTCTAATTAAAACATTGCACTTTACATGTTTCAGATGTGTGCTGCTACCGCTAGCTGTTCTCCAAACCTCTTCAAATTGCGACACTGTGTGCACAGGCGTTCAAGGTTCAATTGATCCTCGAGCACAAAGGTAAGTTTGTCACATCTTTAAATCAAGAGTAATTATTTTAACAAAGTGTGTCTATTAATTGTGTACTTTCATCAACAGCCTTCATACAACACCGCGGTTGAGGCGCGTCAAATCTGATGACATCTTTCCTGAACCAAGCAGGCTGAACACGCGCATCACCACGGGCTCCAGCGCGGTGTGAAGAGGAAAGAAGAAAAGACAGAATTGGAAACAGCCGCGCCAGGCTTCCAACCACCGTGTGTGTGTATGTAAGTATGTGAGAACACATGTGTGAATCCTCTTGTGGGAACTGCAAAAAGAAGAGAATAAAGAGTGTGAAGCAGCTAGACTGCCGCAACCAAATCAAGAGAGTGAATTCTCATTTCAATCCGAAAAACTGGGAGAGAGTGATGACATACGAGAGAGAATAAAACTAGAAACACGAGAGAGGGCCATACGAAGCGCTTTCGGGTTTTTTTTCGCCTTCGCGCACATTTTGCTTTATGCGCGCGACTAAGTGAGCCTTGATGAGCGCGATGGCTCCCATACTGTCCACTTGTAAACATACGGCATACTATATACTAGAGATCTTCGGCGACCGCCTAGTCCGCCTACTGTTAGATCCGCCGTTGGTTCATGAAGGTGTTATTTTATAGTGGAGGTGCATCCTTCCCCCTGCCTGCAGCGTATGCATCGGGCAGGAGATAGTGTTACAGTATGCAAGTTGCCCGCTGGATAGGAGCGGTCCCGCGGCACCGCTATCATTCCTCGCATCTGCATGCCCGTCCTGGGTTCTAACCGCGTATGAACTGTCCGCCGTAGCAAGGGCTGACTATCCGGCTCCGTGGTATAAAAGTCCTGAAAAAGCCTGCACGGTCGCGTTGGCCATAATGACAAAAATAATAATAAAAAAAAAATAATAATAATAATAATAATAATAATAATAAAAAATAATAATAATAATAATAATAATAATAATAATAACAAAAATAATAATATAATAATAATAATAATAATAATAATAATAATAATAATAATAATAATAAGAATGATAATAATAATAATAATAATAATTATAATTATAATAATAATAATAATAATAATAATAATAATAATAATAATAATAATAATAATAATAATAATAATAATATAATAATAATAATAATAATATAATAATAATAATAATAATAATAATAATAATAATAAATAAAATAATAATTATAATAATAAATATAATAATAATAATAATAAATATAATAATAATAATAATAATAATAATAATAATTCTGAACAGAAGAATAATAATTCGTTCTGTGCGATTTCACAAAAAAAACGAAAAGGATAATTGAGTGTTTCTACTACACTGATGTACACAAAGGTTATCCGTGTAAAAAATATTCGACCGCATGTCCTCGGCACGGACCAGTGTGTTCGAGAAGTGTGCCGCATATTCAGCATTGCATCCGATGAATTCAGGTATCATCAACGTTTTCAAGCATCATACCGCAGTCTTGGCTTTGCCTAAGACAGATTCGCGAAAGAGTCCCGCTGTCTTGAGATAAAGTGTGAAACCCTGTAAATCGCCAACTGAAGGTGCGACTACTTTTTTGTAGCTTCTTTTTATTAATATTAATACATTTTTTAGGTAAGGCGCTGGTGATCGTGAACGGGTGCAGGAGGCATCGTTGTCACTGCTCTCGTGGAGTATACTGGACAACATGGACGAATTTCCTATGAGAAACATAAAATGCAAAATGACCGGTTCGTGTACAACGGCACCCTACAACACTAGCACTGTGTTGATGCTAGAGATGGCTAGTGATAGATTCTCGATCTCGCACTCACGGCTCCTCACCGTTTCCGAAGATTGCTATTCTGGCTCCGATTCTGGCTGTATCAAACCGACAGTTCCAACCGAAGCCATCTGAAGCCGTCTGGAGCCGTCGTATTCGACGGTCGGAGCTGCCCAGAAAATAATGAAACTTCAGCTTTTTTTTTATTCATGCAACTTCTACTTAACCAACATGATTTTCCTTTTTATCAAATTTCAGCGCAGCTGCTGGTGTCCTCGGAACGATGATCCTGCGGGTGGTAGTTAAAACGCAAAGGTGGTAGCTATAACCCCATTGGCCGTACAATTGGCCGTGCGATGGCGCCATCTAAACATGCTGCTCTGCACGTTCTCGAGCTCTACGAGTCCTTTCTTATCGCATCCGGTCTGCTTCTCGTTGTTTTTCAGTTGGCGCATCCTGCTTCTACTCGGATTTACATAAGTAAGTAATTTGTTATTTGTTATTTATTAATTAATATTCAACGGACCCCGAGTGGCCCCCCTCGCCATAGAATTGTAGCGACCAGAGCGCCATCTGGTGCGCACACCTAGAACTACCGACCAAAAATTTTTAGCGGGCTAGTTAGGCAGGGACTGCACATAAAGCTAGAGCAGGACAAGCACTGGTAGAAAGCTTCACCGCAGCTATAAAAACGGTGGCTTGCTCCATACACGTTCTCTCTCGTCCTAAACGTTTCAACACCGACACGCGCATATCCGTCCGACTTAACCAATACATTCTCTTCTCCGGCAACTCACGATCGAGTAACATCAAATTTCGCGTCTCTCCCGAATTCACCGTTCCGCGGCATAGTGCTAGTGAAAATTACTAATAAACCGAATGCTTGTAAAACGTAGTTCGCAAAGCGTGTTGCGTATCCATTATTAAAAAAAGTAGGGATTTGTGGCGCCCCTAAAGAATTAAACGTTAATTGCTAGCGGGGTTTAAAATGAGTGAAGTTCAAATCTCGTTCGTCAAACGTCAAACGTCACTGTGACTGGTCGAAGATTCTCTGCGCTCCGACTATTTTCAATATTATTCCGTGAAAACCTATTTCTTTGCTGAACCTGTTGCTGGTGTAGGTGACTTCACTACCTGGTTTTGTTTAACAACTGGATTATTCACCGTCAAACACCTGGAAACGTTTTCCGGCCCACAATCATTACGTCGCTTCAACATCACAATCAATCGCTCATCCACAACGCAATGGCCGGTATTTGTTCCGCCTGCGCTAACGTCATCGTAGCTGCTAATCGCATTGTGAAATGCCAGGGTTGGTGCAACTCTGAGTTTCACTTCTCATCCAGCGGACTTTCTGAGGAAATGTCCGCTACTATAGAGTACTGTGCACAACTGTTATGGGCCTGTAAAGCTTTCTAAAGATTCACAAGGATCCGCGTACGGCCGTGTTGAGGTCATCCCCCCCGTACACTCACACTTTTGTCGACCTACTGTTCAGGATAGCCGACCTTAAAGTTAGCCTCCGTAGCGAGCTGTCACAACAGATCACAGATAATAAGCGCGAGCTCCTGAAAGTCCCAACTAACAAAATCGACATGCTTTCTCATTCTACCCAATAGATCAGTAAACCTGAGAGAGCGAGAAAGCATGTCGATTCTGTCGCTTGGGGTGCTGAAGGATGAGATCTGTTCTTTTCTATTTTCGTCGAACATCGCCACTGATTTGCCGTCACAACAACCAATTCATCGCAAACCAGCATTATCGAATCCTGGACTATTTACTTCAGAGGTCCACAATATTACATCGTCACAACATTTTCTATCCTTAGCCGCTTCACTTAGTGTAAGTGCGAGCGGACATTCGTCTAACACTACCATGCCATCACCTAATAAACCGCTATCACCACTACTTAGAGGATCCGGATCGCCGCTTGAGAGTTCCGTGACTACCGGACCAATAATAATAACACTAATACTTTCGCAGCCGCCGATAAAAGTTCGATGCTTCAACCTACACTCGATCACCCTGTCACTCTCACTACAGACACTTATCGTAATCCTCTCCCACGGTTTGGATTGAGCACTCCGATACCAACTGCCAATACAGATCCGCCCGCGCAGCCTGTTGCGACTTCATATGATATAACCACCACAGATGCAGCTTTGTTTACAACCGAACCACAACAGGACCTTAATGAGCGAATGCTTTTCACTACCACACCTACCAGCACGCCTCCGGAATGCTTAACCCCCCCCCCCCCCCCCAAAAGACCGAAGCGCGGAAACGCTAAACGGACTGATGATTCTGCCGACGCCGGGCCGTCAGACGAATAGCAATCTAGCACTGCATCCGGCAATGCTCCTGAGAATCCCGATGCTCCGAATCCACGCGTTGATATTTCGAATTCACCTGGTTTGGTACTTCCTAGCCTCTCATTGTTCTACCAAAATGTACGTGGTTTAGGTACGAAAACCACTAATCTTCGTCTGGCGTTGTCAGAATCCGAATACGATTTCATCATTCTCACCGAAACTTATCGACGAATATTATCACATCTACAGGTGCGATAGGAATCCCTCCAACAGTGGCCTCTCACGCGGTGAGGGTGTGTTAATTGCTTGTTCTACATCAATACCGACATGTGAAATCGCATCGCCTAATAGCACACTTGAACAATTGTGATTGAAAACATTGCTGCCAGACGTCTCTGTTTACATCGGCGTTGTTTACATTCCGCCTAGTCATGCGAAATACCCTGCTGTGTTGAATGCTTTGTATGATAGTGTACGTGACATCTCGAACCGCATTAAAGAGAGCTATTTATTATACGTTATCGGCGATTTCAATAACCCCGACATCATATGGGAGCTGACAAATACATCGGATACCGAGGATAGCTCTCCGTGTTTCACTTTTTCGCACTATGCACCGATATGCAACTCCGTGGCCAATACAGACTTCATTGATGGGATGAATAGCAACGGTTTATTTCAATTGAATGGCATTGTTAATCAATTTGGACGCCAATTGGATCTAGTTTTTTTGCAAACTCAGCCGCAGTAAATACTTTGTGCGACTCGATCACCTCCCTTCAGAACCCTGCGAATGGTACACTGTCCCGAGGGAATTCCTACCCATACGTCTCACGCTGTTGCAATCCACTTCTTAGTGAAGACAGTCATCATCCTTCGTTGGATATTGTTGGAACCTTACAACAGCAAAATAGGATGGTTCCAACGACCTGTCGACATATGCGTTGGGAATTGGTGAGAGAGGAAAAGAAATGGGAAAAAGAGAGAATATTTTTAAAGAAATAGGCTAAAAAGACTCGCAAGATTAGCCAGAGCGTTATTTACAAACGAACTGGCGGAATAAAAAGACATATTTTTTGGCAACACCTAAAGTACCATCAAAAGGCTTTAACGTGTTCGGCATTGAATTATTTTTCCGCTTCGTTTTTTAACAGATATGGTGATTCGTTTTCCCATGCAATTCTCCCGTAGCGCAAACAACCAGTCCCGCAGCAGTCGTAATTTTTTCAAAACGAATGTGGAACGTATGAATTCTCTAATAGCGTCGTTTGATCTTGATTTCGACTGTTCCAATTTTACGACGATCGACGAAGCCACGGAATCCTTTAGCGCGTTTATGCGCTCAGCGATTAATTCCTGCGTTCCTGTTGCCCATCCTAAACCTGGTCCCGATTAGTCAAACGCATCCCTTCGACGGCTAAAGAAAATAAAATCTAAAGCTTACGATGATTACCACAGAACCAGATCAGCATTGCATAGGAGAATATTTTTTGATGCACTGAATAATTATCGGCAACAAAATCGTGTGCTCTATCGCTCCTACATACGCCGCACTGAAAGACAACTTTTTACGAAACCGACGCGGTTCTGGATCTTCTGGAACAAACGACGCAACATAAGTGGTATTCCTTCATCCCTGAGCTACAATGGAGTAACTAGTACTGTTGGAACCTCTTCGCAAGGTACCCAACGACCTGTCGTAAACGCGCGTTTTTAAATATATTATCAGTTCGGGTTTCAACCGATCGCGTTCGGTTCGGCAAGGAAAGCATAAAAAGGGCGACAGGACACGGAGAAGGTCTCTAAACCAAAAGCGGGGTCGAAGACTAATTTTTTGGCAAACGTAGAACAATAAATCGTTTCGGCAAAGAATTTACACCGCGTTGGCTTTCATTTCGCAACAAGTACTGATACGTCCGATATTTGCGACACTTTTGCCAACCGCTTCGCTGATGCATTCACTGTTCCAGTCGATGACCAAAACTTACTTGCTGAAGCCACGAACAATACGCCTTCCGATGTGATTGATTTTATTTTACCGTCGATTGATGAAGTCACCGTAGTTCATGCACTCAATAATTTAAAACCGACTACTTCATCTGGGACTGATAGCATTCCAGCGTACATCTTAAAACACTGCCGCCACTCAGTTGCACCCATCTTATCGATAATATTTAATGCTTCATTAGCGCGAGGAATCTACCAGGCGTCATGGTCTACCATGTGCTAAGGTGTTTGAACTAATTCTGTAAAAACCGCTACTCACTGCGGTACACAACTACTTGAGCCCGAGTCAGCACGGTTTTTTACCAACGAGGTCTTCCACAACTAATCTTATATATATATATATATATATATATATATATATATATATATATATATATATATATATATATATATATATATATATATATATATATATATATATATATATATATATATATATATATATATATATATATATATATATATATATATATATATATATATATATATATATATATATATATATATATATATATATATACAATCATACATAAATAAGTGACATCCTCAACATATAATCGTATGGATATTATTCTTATCCCAATTGAACAGTAAACGATGTCTTTATGCTAAGTATTATGTTATGTGTTAATCTTCAATAGTTGTTAATTTCTCGGTACAATCTTGTTTGATGACATTACTCGAGAATATATTAGAAAATATCTCTGCAATAGTTCTTCTGTTTGACTAAACGACCTGCACCAGCAAAGTCCAGACCGCGGGCCAAATATGGCCCGACGCAACATTAGATCCAGCCCGCGAAGAGATTTGTCCATTGGTTTAATTCATAGCTTCTAGTGCAAATTTTAGCTATTTTTTCCTGCAAACGCAATACCCTAAATTTGCCCCACAGCATGTTCTGCCGGATTCACTGCTGTAGAACCTAGACGTTGGTATCTGTCGGAAGTAGCCTCATAACCCAAATAACCAAGATACCGAAAACGTCACCAATTTCTTGTACTAAAAATTATGTTCTATCAAACAAAGCCAAAACACAATCAGTTTGGTGGGTTTGCAGCCACATTAGCGGCCACTTCAATATTGTTGAAGTCAGTTTTTTATGCACGGTTAATTTTTTCGCTCTTCGCGAATGGACACTATCATTTCGCTGGTCAGTGCATAGTTTATAGACTAAAAATATTGCTGAAGTTGAAGTGCAGTGATGTACGTGAATGAATTTAATCAATCGAGGAGTTAAAACCCAAATAACCAAGATACGGAAAACACTACCAATTTTCTGAACTAAAAATCCAGTTGCATCGAACAAAGCCAAAAAACTGTCAGTTTGGTGGGTTAAACCACATATCTACAGAAGCGGCCACTTCAATGTTTGTTAGAGTCAGTTTTTTTTATGCACGGGTAATTCATTTACTCAACATGTATCACCCCAAAATGTGTTTAATTGTGCAAAGGAAGCTATAAAACTTGTGTGTTTAGGTTCATTTGTTCTAAAACATATTTGTGTAAGATGTGTATATGTGTGTTTGTTTACTAGTTTACTACTTATTTATTAATAATATTGCCGAAGTTATGCTATGATGTAAGTGAATGAGTTAAAGTAATCGATGTGTTAATATCATGTTCAGCATGTTGACCTTAGCCCGCACATGATCTATCTTTTTCTCGTCAACATGTTTGGAAAAGGTAGGCCAAGCGTGGGCAAGGTCAATACATCTTATTACAACTGACAGCTCCAATTGTTCTAAAATTTGGTGGGTTAACACGACATCCGCCACATTGATAATATTATTAAGAAAATGGCGAAAAAATGCGGGGTTATTTGTCGACTAAAAAAAGTCTTAAGTGTTTTTGCAAAGATACAGCTTTACAAGTCTCTTATGGCTCCACATCTGGATTTTTGTCCGTCAATTCTCTTTATAGCTAATGCAGGACGAATGACAAGAATGCAAAAACTACAAAAAAGAGCAATGCGAGCTATTCTAGGATGCGGATGGTATACGTCGTCATTGATTATGCTGGATACCCTAAAATGGAAGTCGGTGAAACAGCGGGTAATGTACCAAACAATGATTTTTGTTTATAAACTCCTGAACAGTCACTTGCCTCAATATCTTTGTGATCGGGTTGTTCGAGGATTAAATGTGCACGACTACAACACCAGAAGAGCAACAGACCCGAGAGTTCCTAAGGTTGAGACAGCATCAGCAATGAACTCTTTGTTTTTCAAAGGCATACAAACTTTTAATATGATGCCCAGAGTGGTTTGTAATGCAGAGACTATACCCCAATTTAGGAGACTGTGTGCAACTCACATCAAGGCCACTATCGTATGAGGTATGACTGTTGTGACAATAGTAAGTAAGTAGATTAATTTAGAAAAGACGAAATCCGCGAAAGCGTGAATGAAATATAAATTGATAAATAAATGTGTTAGTCACTTGTTGTGTAAACCTCACTTGTCATCACCAGCTTTGATGCTGATGATGATTTTAGCTTTTTTTTGCTTTTAATTCTTTCTATATATCATTTTAAAATTAAATTTAAAAAAAAAGTTAAAATGCTTAAGTTAACTTTCCTGGAGGTAGTGGTCTGGTCCAATGCAACCCGAAACGTGAATCGTCATAAATTGAACAGTAACGGAATAAGGAAAAAGTACGATGTGAGATAGTTTTGAAACTGGTTCTCTATCGCCATTAGTTGGATGTAGGTTGAACCGGCTATACAAGAGAAACGAAAGCAGGTACCATGTATTGAGACCGACCATGACTGCTTCATAAAGAGGAATATACATTTTGTAGCCACCACGTTCTTGAAATACTTACGTGCCTTATGATTTGATTATTTGCTTAATAACTAATTTATAACAACACAATTATCGATAAGATACAATCGTTCCTCTCAATACTATATCGGGGTAAGAGGTGGGACTCATCATCATCATCATCATCTTGGATATTTGGGATGGTAGTTTATAAATCGCCAACAGAAGGTGTAACTACATTTTAATTGCTTCTATTCATCAATGTTTTTTTACAAGTTGAGCGCAAGTTCAATCTGCGTATGATACTGCATCCGGTATATTCTCGGCTGTATCATTCGTGGACGTTTGCAGACTACTGGCCCATTGTTGTCTGCTGTGCAAAACATACCATGCAAAACGACTGGTTCCTGTGCACTGGGACCAACAACACTGGCACTGTGTTGGTGCTAATGATGGCTAGCGATGGGTTCCCCGAATTGCATCCACGGCTCCGAACATTGCTACTCCAGCTCCGGTTCCGATAAAATCTTATCAACGGTTCCATGGAGTAGGCTCCGGACGGCTCCAACGGCTCCAACGGCTCCGACTATTGCGAACATTTCTACGCTTCCTACGGTTCCAGACTTCTCCCGATGGCTCCTAACGGTTCCGAGATTGGAGTTTTGCGTATAACGAATCTTTCCAAATAGCCAGCATGAACTCCATAGCTGATTTGGGGCTGTTTAACGAAAAACCGATCCGATGTCGAACTTTGTGGGTGATTAAGAGATGAAACGGTACTTGGTGGAACCATAAAGCTTTTTAACAAGCACACGGTGCTCTTTGGAATTTTGCGGCTGATTAGCACTATGTGTAGGGTTCATGATAGAGCCTTAAGGCTTTTTAATAGTGTTTACCGAACTTGATGGAACTTTATAGCTTTTTAATGCATGACATCGGTACAAGGTGGGTCTTGTCAAAGTGTCAAAGAGAGACGCCGTCAATCATCTCATTGCTGCTGTACAAGTTAGATAAGTTAATTAAAGAAGGAATATTGAGTGAAGTGATTGTGATTTTTTAGTAGACTATATAAAATTATGTGAAATTCAAGAGCTTTTAGAATTTTGAAATAAACATGCACATAACAAACTACAAATCGTGTTGTTTATTTCATTGATGTCTTGCTTGAAAATAAAACGCAAAGAAAAATAATCCCTGGCACCGTGGCATAAGGAAGCTGCTTAGGCGCTATTTAAAAGACCCACCTGGAACTTTGATGCTGTTTATCTACTGCAAAAGGCGAATTCAAGCAGCGATCTTTAGCATGCCAAAATTGGCTGCTTAAACAATTTTGGCTATTTGGGTTACAATGTAGTAAGTCTCGTGCTTTAGGTGGAGGTACACTAAAGAGCATAAATCAATATTTTATGTACAAAATAAAGCTATAATATCAATAAACATTAGTAAATCGGAATCTGCAGTTTCATCTTGCTTGATAAGAGTACAGGCGTCCCCCGAGTTACGACCTCCTCGAGTTACGACGATTCGCAGATACGACGATTTTGATTTTGACAGTTAAAAGATGTCAGTGACAAGAAATTGATGTATTTTTTGAATTTCTGGGCTGATAATCGTTATACACACATTTCCAAAGATTCCACAATTACCCTATCTTGAATATCTATATTGTGTACGGCTTTTAAAATATAATTATTACATTATCGAACATTATTTTGAATAAAATACACGATATCATAAATTCCAACTCATCAAATTCGATTATAAACTTAGTATTCATAGATATTCGACATACGACTTTTTCGACTTACGCCTTGCTTTGGGACATTTTTTCGGTCCCAAATACAGTCGTATCTCGGGGGACACCTGTATAAATATTTTTTACAAAACATCAATATATGAAATAGAAAGATTGGACATACAAAGGATAGATGAATTGTAAATCTGTGTCTGATTAAAATTAAATTGTCTTTGTAGAACAAAAACGAACAGCATAGTAATTGAAAAATGCAAAAATCCTCTCAGAACTATATTTTACGACTGCCATGTATGTTTAGTTCACATGGCGTTATGCTAAAAGTATACATGAAGAAGATTAGAATTGTGCTGGTTAAGGGCAGTCTTCACGACTAAACAAAAGTTACAGTTAGTGCTTACGATTATCCTTCTATTGTTTAATGTACACAATCATACATAAATAAGTGACATCCTCAACATATAATCGTATGGATATTATTCTTATCCCAATTGAACAGTAAACGATGCCTTTATGCTAAGTATTATGTTATGTGTTAATCTTCAATAGTTGTTAATTTCTCGGTACAATCTTGTTTGATGACATTACTCGAGAATATATTAGAAAATATCTCTGCAATAGTTCTTCTGTTTGACTAAACGACCTGCACCAGCAAAGTCCAGACCGCGGGCCAAATATGGCCCGACGCAACATTAGATCCAGCCCGCGAAGATATTTGCCCATTGGTTTAATTCATAGCTTCTAGTGCAAATTTTAGCTATTTTTTCCTGCAAACGCAATACCCTAAATTTGCCCCACAGCATGTTCTGCCGGATTCACTGCTGTAGAACCTAGACGTTGGTATCTGTCGGAAGTAGCCTCATAACCCAAATAACCAAGATACCGAAAACGTCACCAATTTCTTGTACTAAAAATTATGTTCCATCAAACAAAGCCAAAACACAATCAGTTTGGTGGGTTTGCAGCCACATTAGCGGCCACTTCAATATTGTTGAAGTCAGTTTTTTATGCACGGGTAATTCATTTACTCAACATGTATCACCCCAAAATGTGTTTAATTGTGCAAAGGAAGCTATAAAACTTGTGTGTTTAGGTTCATTTGTTCTAAAACATATTTGTGTAAGATGTGTATATGTGTGTTTGTTTACTAGTTTACTACTTATTTATTAATAATATTGCCGAAGTTATGCTATGATGTAAGTGAATGAGTTAAAGTAATCGATGTGTTAATATCATGTTCAGCATGTTGACCTTAGCCCGCACATGATCTATCTTTTTCTCGTCAACATGTTTGGAAAAGGTAGGCCAAGCGTGGGCAAGGTCAATACATCTTATTACAACTGACAGCTCCAATTGTTCTAAAATTTGGTGGGTTAACGACTGAATCGACCCCCACTAACCCACGTGGGTTTGAAGTGGCTTTATACGGACGTCACACGAAGCGTAAACTAAATTTCAGCCATACAACCCTATAATCTTTTGACAGGAAGTTTACGCTCTCCCATACAAATCAAGCGTAAACTTTTTGAGTTTACGCCTCGTGTGACGTCCGTGTGACCCACTGTAATTTGGTGGTCCGTGTGGTTAAGGCCGATTTGGTTATTTGGGAATCCTGTTTAGCATATTGACCTTACCCGGCGCTCTAGCACCAATCGAACACGACATCGAACATGAAAAATGTATGGAATTTGACATGTTTGTCTTGTTTGTTTGTTTGTGTCTGACAGTGCACCTCCATATGATTATATGAGTTTGTTCGTGTCGGATCTTTTCCTCAAAGCTGGAAAAGCTGGGTTTAGGGTGGGCAAGATAAATACATCGGATCGGAACTAGCAGCTCCGATTATTCTAAAATTTGGTGGGTTAACGACAGAATCGACCACCACAAACCCACGTAGGTTTGAAGTGGCTTTTCAGTGGCTTAAGACCGATTTGGTTATTTGGGAACAGCACCACCTTATCACCGAACGTTTGGCGATTTCCCATAACGTCCTACAAGGCGTGATCGATGACGCGAGCTTCTAGATCAGGGGTCTTCAAACTCCGTGTCTCCGCTTGCGGCCCTCAAGAGCCTTTAATGCGGCCCGCGATGATTGGGTAAAGGTTAAATTAAATAGCTATCTTTTGTGACTAATTATTCAATTTTTTTTCTTCTGAAAGACGAAAATCTGGATTCAATAAAAAAAAGCTGCAGAATTTCTTATATTTTATATATATATATATATATATATATATATATATATATATATATATATATATATATATATATCTATATATATATATATATATATATATATATATATATATATATTTAAACAATTTCTTCTATTAAATATATATATATACATATATATATATATATATATATATATATATATATATATATATATATATATATATATATATATATATATATATATATATATATATATATATATATACATATATATATATATATATATATATATATATATATATATAATATATATAATATAAGAAATTTCTGCAGCTTTTTTTTATTGAATCCAGATTTTCGTCTTTCAGAAGAAAAAAATTGAATAATTAGTCACAAAAGATAGCTATTTAATTTAACCTTTACCCAATCATCGCGGGCCGCATTAAAGGCTCTTGAGGGCCGCAAGCGGAGACACGGAGTTTGAAGACCCCTGATCTAGAAGCTCGCGTCATCGATCACGCCTTGTAGGACGTTATGGGAAATCGCCAAACGTTCGGTGATAAGGTGGTGCTGTTCCCAAATAACCAAATCGGTCTTAAGCCACTGAAAAGCCACTTCAAACCTACGTGGGTTTGTGGTGGTCGATTCAGTCGTTAACCCACCAAATTTTAGAACAATCGGAGCTGCTAGTTCCGATCCGATGTATTTATCTTGCCCACCCTAAACCCAGCTTTTCCAGCTTTGAGGAAAAGTTTGGTCAAGTGTTGGCTAAGGCTGCGCTCTGGCACCAATCGAACACGACATCCGACACGAACAAACTCATATAATCATATGGAGGTGCACTGTCAGACACAACAAACAAACAAACAAGACAAACATGTCAAATTCCATACATTTTTCATGTTCGATGTCGTGTTCGATTGGTGCTAGAGCGCCGGGTAAGGTCAATATGCTAAACAGGATTCCCAAATAACCAAATCGGCCTTAACCACACGGAACACCAAATTACAGTGGGTCACACGGACGTCACACGAGGCGTAAACTCAAAAAGTTTACGCTTGATTTGTATGGGAGAGCGTAAACTTCCTGTCAAAAGATTATAGGGTTGTATGGCTGAAATTTAGTTTACGCTTCGTGTGACGTCCGTATAAAGCCACTTCAAACCCACGTGGGTTAGTGGGGGTCGATTCAGTCGTTAACCCACCAAATTTTAGAACAATTGGAGCTGTCAGTTGTAATAAGATGTATTGACCTTGCCCACGCTTGGCCTACCTTTTCCAAACATGTTGACGAGAAAAAGATAGATCATGTGCGGGCTAAGGTCAACATGCTGAACATGATATTAACACATCGATTACTTTAACTCATTCACTTACATCATAGCATAACTTCGGCAATATTATTAATAAATAAGTAGTAAACTAGTAAACAAACACACATATACACATCTTACACAAATATGTTTTAGAACAAATGAACCTAAACACACAAGTTTTATAGCTTCCTTTGCACAATTAAACACATTTTGGGGTGATACATGTTGAGTAAATGAATTACCCGTGCATAAAAAAAACTGACTCTAACAAACATTGAAGTGGCCGCTTCTGTAGATATGTGGTTTAACCCACCAAACTGACAGTTTTTTGGCTTTGTTCGATGCAACTGGATTTTTAGTTCAGAAAATTGGTAGTGTTTTCCGTATCTTGGTTATTTGGGTTTTAACTCCTCGATTGATTAAATTCATTCACGTACATCACTGCACTTCAACTTCAGCAATATTTTTAGTCTATAAACTATGCACTGACCAGCGAAATGATAGTGTCCATTCGCGAAGAGCGAAAAAATTAACCGTGCATAAAAAACTGACTTCAACAATATTGAAGTGGCCGCTAATGTGGCTGCAAACCCACCAAACTGATTGTGTTTTGGCTTTGTTTGATAGAACATAATTTTTAGTACAAGAAATTGGTGACGTTTTCGGTATCTTGGTTATTTGGGTTATGAGGCTACTTCCGACAGATACCAACGTCTAGGTTCTACAGCAGTGAATCCGGCAGAACATGCTGTGGGGCAAATTTAGGGTATTGCGTTTGCAGGAAAAAATAGCTAAAATTTGCACTAGAAGCTATGAATTAAACCAATGGACAAATCTCTTCGCGGGCTGGATCTAATGTTGCGTCGGGCCATATTTGGCCCGCGGTCTGGACTTTGCTGGTGCAGGTCGTTTAGTCAAACAGAAGAACTATTGCAGAGATATTTTCTAATATATTCTCGAGTAATGTCATCAAACAAGATTGTACCGAGAAATTAACAACTATTGAAGATTAACACATAACATAATACTTAGCATAAAGGCATCGTTTACTGTTCAATTGGGATAAGAATAATATCCATACGATTATATGTTGAGGATGTCACTTATTTATGTATGATTGTGTACATTAAACAATAGAAGGATAATCGTAAGCACTAACTGTAACTTTTGTTTAGTCGTGAAGACTGCCCTTAACCAGCACAATTCTAATCTTCTTCATGTATACTTTTAGCATAACGCCATGTGAACTAAACATACATGGCAGTCGTAAAATATAGTTCTGAGAGGATTTTTGCATTTTTCAATTACTATGCTGTTCGTTTTTGTTCTACAAAGACAATTTAATTTTAATCAGACACAGATTTACAATTCATCTATCCTTTGTATGTCCAATCTTTCTATTTCATATATTGATGTTTTGTAAAAAATATTTATACAGGTGTCCCCCGAGATACGACTGTATTTGGGACCGAAAAAATGTCCCAAAGCAAGGCGTAAGTCGAAAAAGTCGTATGTCGAATATCTATGAATACTAAGTTTATAATCGAATTTGATGAGTTGGAATTTATGATATCGTGTATTTTATTCAAAATAATGTTCGATAATGTAATAATTATATTTTAAAAGCCGTACACAATATAGATATTCAAGATAGGGTAATTGTGGAATCTTTGGAAATGTGTGTATAACGATTATCAGCCCAGAAATTCAAAAAATACATCAATTTCTTGTCACTGACATCTTTTAACTGTCAAAATCAAAATCGTCGTATCTGCGAATCGTCGTAACTCGAGGAGGTCGTAACTCGGGGGACGCCTGTACTCTTATCAAGCAAGATGAAACTGCAGATTCCGATTTACTAATGTTTATTGATATTATAGCTTTATTTTGTACATAAAATATTGATTTATGCTCTTTAGTGTACCTCCACCTAAAGCACGAGACTTACTACATTGTAACCCAAATAGCCAAAATTGTTTAAGCAGCCAATTTTGGCATGCTAAAGATCGCTGCTTGAATTCGCCTTTTGCAGTAGATAAACAGCATCAAAGTTCCAGGTGGGTCTTTTAAATAGCGCCTAAGCAGCTTCCTTATGCCACGGTGCCAGGGATTATTTTTCTTTGCGTTTTATTTTCAAGCAAGACATCAATGAAATAAACAACACGATTTGTAGTTTGTTATGTGCATGTTTATTTCAAAATTCTAAAAGCTCTTGAATTTCACATAATTTTATATAGTCTACTAAAAAATCACAATCACTTCACTCAATATTCCTTCTTTAATTAACTTATCTAACTTGTACAGCAGCAATGAGATGATTGACGGCGTCTCTCTTTGACACTTTGACAAGACCCACCTTGTACCGATGTCATGCATTAAAAAGCTATAAAGTTCCATCAAGTTCGGTAAACACTATTAAAAAGCCTTAAGGCTCTATCATGAACCCTACACATAGTGCTAATCAGCCGCAAAATTCCAAAGAGCACCGTGTGCTTGTTAAAAAGCTTTATGGTTCCACCAAGTACCGTTTCATCTCTTAATCACCCACAAAGTTCGACATCGGATCGGTTTTTCGTTAAACAGCCCCAAATCAGCTATGGAGTTCATGCTGGCTATTTGGAAAGATTCGTTATACGCAAAACTCCAATCTCGGAACCGTTAGGAGCCATCGGGAGAAGTCTGGAACCGTAGGAAGCGTAGAAATGTTCGCAATAGTCGGAGCCGTTGGAGCCGTTGGAGCCGTCCGGAGCCTACTCCATGGAACCGTTGATAAGATTTTATCGGAACCGGAGCTGGAGTAGCAATGTTCGGAGCCGTGGATGCAATTCGGGGAACCCATCGCTAGCCATCATTAGCACCAACACAGTGCCAGTGTTGTTGGTCCCAGTGCACAGGAACCAGTCGTTTTGCATGGTATGTTTTGCACAGCAGACAACAATGGGCCAGTAGTCTGCAAACGTCCACGAATGATACAGCCGAGAATATACCGGATGCAGTATCATACGCAGATTGAACTTGCGCTCAACTTGTAAAAAAACATTGATGAATAGAAGCAATTAAAATGTAGTTACACCTTCTGTTGGCGATTTATAAACTACCATCCCAAATATCCAAGATGATGATGATGATGATGAGTCCCACCTCTTACCCCGATATAGTATTGAGAGGAACGATTGTATCTTATCGATAATTGTGTTGTTATAAATTAGTTATTAAGCAAATAATCAAATCATAAGGCACGTAAGTATTTCAAGAACGTGGTGGCTACAAAATGTATATTCCTCTTTATGAAGCAGTCATGGTCGGTCTCAATACATGGTACCTGCTTTCGTTTCTCTTGTATAGCCGGTTCAACCTACATCCAACTAATGGCGATAGAGAACCAGTTTCAAAACTATCTCACATCGTACTTTTTCCTTATTCCGTTACTGTTCAATTTATGACGATTCACGTTTCGGGTTGCATTGGACCAGACCACTACCTCCAGGAAAGTTAACTTAAGCATTTTAACTTTTTTTTTAAATTTAATTTTAAAATGATATATAGAAAGAATTAAAAGCAAAAAAAAGCTAAAATCATCATCAGCATCAAAGCTGGTGATGACAAGTGAGGTTTACACAACAAGTGACTAACACATTTATTTATCAATTTATATTTCATTCACGCTTTCGCGGATTTCGTCTTTTCTAAATTAATCTACTTACTTACTATTGTCACAACAGTCATACCTCATACGATAGTGGCCTTGATGTGAGTTGCACACAGTCTCCTAAATTGGGGTATAGTCTCTGCATTACAAACCACTCTGGGCATCATATTAAAAGTTTGTATGCCTTTGAAAAACAAAGAGTTCATTGCTGATGCTGTCTCAACCTTAGGAACTCTCGGGTCTGTTGCTCTTCTGGTGTTGTAGTCGTGCACATTTAATCCTCGAACAACCCGATCACAAAGATATTGAGGCAAGTGACTGTTCAGGAGTTTATAAACAAAAATCATTGTTTGGTACATTACCCGCTGTTTCACCGACTTCCATTTTAGGGTATCCAGCATAATCAATGACGACGTATACCATCCGCATCCTAGAATAGCTCGCATTGCTCTTTTTTGTAGTTTTTGCATTCTTGTCATTCGTCCTGCATTAGCTATAAAGAGAATTGACGGACAAAAATCCAGATGTGGAGCCATAAGAGACTTGTAAAGCTGTATCTTTGCAAAAACACTTAAGACTTTTTTTAGTCGACAAATAACCCCGCATTTTTTCGTCATTTTCTTAATAATATTATCAATGTGGCTTTTAAATTTCAGTTCTTCATCTATTGTGACTCCAAGATATTTTATTTCTTTAATTCTCTCTATGGCCTCGTCATCAATATTGATGTGTAAGTCAAAATTTCAGTACATTTTTTATGTCATTTATATACATAATAAACAAAATAGGACCAAGCACACTTCCTTGGGGGACTCCCAATGAGTTTTCAAGAGATTCCGATGTTGTGGTTTTAAAACGAGTTCTCTTAGTTCTCCCTTCTAAATAATGTTTAAACCAATCAAGTTCTTGTCCCACAATAACGAAGTTTTTTAAGACACTGATTAACAAAGGTCTCGATATTGTTTCAAAGGCTCTTTTCAAATCTAAAAAGACATCTAATGTTATATGTTTTTTGTTTAAATTGTTTTTCCACTTCTCAAGTACAAGATTCAGAGCTGTTTCACAGGAATGAGATTCTCTATATCCTTATTGTTCTGGAACTAATCATTTATTTTCCTTTAAGTATTGAACCAGTTGCTCCTTCACCACGAGTTCTAAAATTGTTTCTAGGGTGTTTAACATATTTATCGGTCTGAACTCTTCTGCAATGATTGTACCATTAATCTTAGGGATGGGAATCACTATTGATTCTTTCCAAGTATGTGGAAATTGTCCCGTAATCAAAGAATCGTTAATAATGTTTAGTAACGCGTCTCCTGTGACACAGAGACAATCTCGTATCACTTTACCATTTATATCATCAAGTCCAGAAGCTCCTTTCAATTTGAAACAGATTCTTTGGAGTGGTTGAATATCAATCGGCTGAAAGTGAAATCTTTTTCTTGTTTGCTCCATATTTTTCATTTGCTCTGGTTCATTGCATTGAGGAATGCTTTTATGTATGTCCATAACACTATTGACAAAGTGTTCATTAAACAACCGGGCAATTTCTGACTCATCTTCGATTATCTTGCCATTGAATTGCACCCTACCTGTTTCATTGGAACCTGTTTGCAACCAACTTTTTAACAACTTCCACAATTGTTTGCTATCATTTTTCGATTCATTTATTTTTCGCTCAAAATAATTTCTTTTCGTCATTCTGAGCTCACGTAGGTAGCAATTTCTACTGGTTTTATAAGATAACTTCTAACTTCTAATAAGATAACAGTCTAACTCTGAATTGGGTTTTAAAAATGTGAAGTAGCGTTTGTCCAAGCTCTGCTTTTTACATTGTAAATCCGTGGTGTACCAATTTTGATAACTGTTATTATTTACTACAGCAACATCAATGATTTGAGCTATTCTATTTTTTATTACTTGTTCTAGCTGGTGTGCTTTATCATGCAAACATAAATTTGTAATTGTTAGATTAACATTCACAGATGAACATATTTTGTCTTTACTGTATCTTTTCCAACTTTTAAATGTTTTTTTTTATTGTTTAATGAAACATTGCATTTTTGCAACGTTAGAACAATGGTTTCATAGTCTGCTATTTTCAATGTAGGATCAGTCTTTGCTATGAATGAGTTATGATTGCAGTATACATGATCTATTAGAGATTTACTTCGCTGCGATTAGTTATTCGAGTTTCCTCAGTGATAATCTGATTCATGTTCAAAGATTCCGTTAGCTGTCTCAGTGGTTTAGATTCTACGGAGTTCAACCAATTGATGTTAAAATCTCCTATTAGAATGTTGTCTTGTCCAAGATCAAGAAATTCATCGAACCACCATTCGAGTAAATTAACAAAATGAGTATTGCTAGAACTTGGTGAATGGTACACTAGACTAAATATGAATGATTTCTTACTTATTGTCGCTGAAATTGCTAAAAACCAGTTACCATCGCGAGCATCATTAATTAAAATTTTGTAAATTATCGACTCTTTTATAAATATAGTCACACCTCCAGTATGTCGAGAATTGGATAAGCATGAAATTGCCGTGTATCCAGGAATTCCATACTGTTCGAAAGCTTCAGCTTCCACAATGTGTTTTTCGGTTATAAACACTAACCAAGGTTGAATTGTTTGTACAATATGATTCAACATTATGTGACTAAACGACAATCCAGCCACATTCATGTATAACATCTGTATGTTCTTACTTTGTTTATTCTGCAATTGCTACTTACTCAATTGCTGTTTTCTTGATTTCAATCATTTAAACGTGGGACATTCTTTACTGAAGGCTGAATGAGCAGTGTTCAGTTTTAATCCTCTTTGCATATTTTGGGTGTAACAGTTAATGCAGCTTTCAGACGACGACCAACAATCTGATGTTTTATGTTTACCACTACATTTGGAACAAGTTTCTTCATTATCACATGTTGTGCTTTTATGACCAAATTGTCCGCACTTAAAACAACATAAAAAAGATTTGTGTACGTAGACTCTATCAAATCCAATATTAATCTTTTTTTCTCTGTCTAAGAAAATTGTTGTGTCGTGATCCACCTCAATTATGACATTATACTTTTTGTATTTATAGTCAGCTTTTCGAATTTTTCCAAAATTTTAATGTATGATGCTGTAGAATGCAATAGCAGTGACAGAGAGGGACAGCATGTACAAGTAGGGAGAATAGGTTGACAGTTGTTATTGAACCACCGCCGAAGACGGGCGAATAAATATTACACCGAACCAGAACTCTACAATTGGCGCAGCCGGTACGATTTTTTTGTTGGTGGTGTGTAAAACGTGCAGATAAGAGATGATGGAAAGAGTGAGTCTGGAAAAAAAAGTTGTAGCACGTAGCGTTTTACGAAAGAAAGGCAAAAAGGTGAGTTCGGCAAAATCCCGAAGAATTGTCCCAAACGTGGAAAAGGCGCGAGTGTAAATGACAGCCATGTTGCGTACCCAATCAACAAAACTGACGCTTACTAACAGAACCCAACAAACATTTTAATATGTTAGAGCGGGAAAGCATGATTATTTTTGCTGACCGGGAAAAGAGAATAAGAGTTTGGTTTGAAATCTACAGCGCAGTTTGGCAAACTAAAAAAAATAAGAAAGAACATGAAAAATCGAGAAGAATGTAAGTCCGGTTGAAGACCGTAGTGCATACCCAAAATAATACTATTGATTAAAAAAAGAGAATGCGTGTCCGGTTGAAACTCCGCAGCGCAAAGTAGTGTTTGTAATAAAAAGAGACTTTGAATAAATATAATTTTAAAAGAATATGCGAGAGATTCATTTATTTTTCGCTCAAAATAATTTCTTTTCGTCATTCTGAGCTCACGTAGGTAGCAATTTCTACTGGTTTTATAAGATAACTTCTAACTTCTAATAAGATAACAGTCTAACTCTGAATTGGGTTTTAAAAATGTGAAGTAGCGTTTGTCCAAGCTCTGCTTTTTACATTGTAAATCCGTGGTGTACCAATTTTGATAACTGTTATTATTTACTACAGCAACATCAATGATTTGAGCTATTCTATTTTTTATTACTTGTTCTAGCTGGTGTGCTTTATCATGCAAACATAAATTTGTAATTGTTAGATTAACATTCACAGATGAACATATTTTGTCTTTACTGTATCTTTTCCAACTTTTAAATGTTTTTTTTTATTGTTTAATGAAACATTGCATTTTTGCAACGTTAGAACAATGGTTTCATAGTCTGCTATTTTCAATGTAGGATCAGTCTTTGCTATGAATGAGTTATGATTGCAGTATACATGATCTATTAGAGATTTACTTCGCTGCGATTAGTTATTCGAGTTTCCTCAGTGATAATCTGATTCATGTTCAAAGATTCCGTTAGCTGTCTCAGTGGTTTAGATTCTACGGAGTTCAACCAATTGATGTTAAAATCTCCTATTAGAATGTTGTCTTGTCCAAGATCAAGAAATTCATCGAACCACCATTCGAGTAAATTAACAAAATGAGTATTGCTAGAACTTGGTGAATGGTACACTAGACTAAATATGAATGATTTCTTACTTATTGTCGCTGAAATTGCTAAAAACCAGTTACCATCGCGAGCATCATTAATTAAAATTTTGTAAATTATCGACTCTTTTATAAATATAGTCACACCTCCAGTATGTCGAGAATTGGATAAGCATGAAATTGCCGTGTATCCAGGAATTCCATACTGTTCGAAAGCTTCAGCTTCCACAATGTGTTTTTCGGTTATAAACACTAACCAAGGTTGAATTGTTTGTACAATATGATTCAACATTATGTGACTAAACGACAATCCAGCCACATTCATGTATAACATCTGTATGTTCTTACTTTGTTTATTCTGCAATTGCTACTTACTCAATTGCTGTTTTCTTGATTTCAATCATTTAAACGTGGGACATTCTTTACTGAAGGCTGAATGAGCAGTGTTCAGTTTTAATCCTCTTTGCATATTTTGGGTGTAACAGTTAATGCAGCTTTCAGACGACGACCAACAATCTGATGTTTTATGTTTACCACTACATTTGGAACAAGTTTCTTCATTATCACATGTTGTGCTTTTATGACCAAATTGTCCGCACTTAAAACAACATAAAAAAGATTTGTGTACGTAGACTCTATCAAATCCAATATTAATCTTTTTTTCTCTGTCTAAGAAAATTGTTGTGTCGTGATCCACCTCAATTATGACATTATACTTTTTGTATTTATAGTCAGCTTTTCGAATTTTTCCAAAATTTTAATGTATGATGCTGTAGAATGCAATAGCAGTGACAGAGAGGGACAGCATGTACAAGTAGGGAGAATAGGTTGACAGTTGTTATTGAACCACCGCCGAAGACGGGCGAATAAATATTACACCGAACCAGAACTCTACAATTGGCGCAGCCGGTACGATTTTTTTGTTGGTGGTGTGTAAAACGTGCAGATAAGAGATGATGGAAAGAGTGAGTCTGGAAAAAAAAGTTGTAGCACGTAGCGTTTTACGAAAGAAAGGCAAAAAGGTGAGTTCGGCAAAATCCCGAAGAATTGTCCCAAACGTGGAAAAGGCGCGAGTGTAAATGACAGCCATGTTGCGTACCCAATCAACAAAACTGACGCTTACTAACAGAACCCAACAAACATTTTAATATGTTAGAGCGGGAAAGCATGATTATTTTTGCTGACCGGGAAAAGAGAATAAGAGTTTGGTTTGAAATCTACAGCGCAGTTTGGCAAACTAAAAAAAATAAGAAAGAACATGAAAAATCGAGAAGAATGTAAGTCCGGTTGAAGACCGTAGTGCATACCCAAAATAATACTATTGATTAAAAAAAGAGAATGCGTGTCCGGTTGAAACTCCGCAGCGCAAAGTAGTGTTTGTAATAAAAAGAGACTTTGAATAAATATAATTTTAAAAGAATATGCGAGTCCGGTTGGAGACCCGTAGTGCACAGTGTTTAAAAAAACAAGACATCAAGGAGCATGCAAGTCCGGTTGAATACCGTAGTGCATATCGAAATAATTATAATGATTATAAAAAAGAATGCGAATCCGGCTGAAAACCCCAAGCGCACAGTGTTTGTAAACAGAAAGATGTTGAAAAATTTAAAAAAAGATGCGAGTCCGGTTAAAAATCCGTAGCGCACTGGTTTTGATGAAAACTGAAACAGTAAGAAGCATGCAAGTCTGGTTAAAGACCGCAGTGCAAATAAAAATATTTTATAATAACAAACAGTCGCAAAAGAAGATGCGAGTCCGGTCGAAGACCGTAGCGAACAGCAATCCGAAACAAATAAAATGCGAGTCTGTTTACAAATCCATAGCGCAGTTTTTCTATAGTAAACAGGCAAGTCCGAAAGATTCGAAGTGCCATAATAAAGTTAATGTGAGTCCGGTGTGATTCCGTAGCAAAATAAGTCCGGAGAAATCCGTAGTGCCATATTATAATGAGAATGTGAGCCCGGTATGATTCCGTAGCACAAAAGGCAAGTCCGAAAAATTCGAAGTGCCGTCCCAAATAGCCAAATCATGATAACAGACTCATATCAGAACCGATTTACGACGTCTTATATAATGACTTAAAGACATACTTATAGCAGTAATAATAAGACTTGGTTTGTGAAAATTATGAGGCCATAATTATAGAAAAAAGTACCATAATATGAAATATTTAATTTATGGTAATGAAACATTTCAGACTCATTACGTGGTTCATTTTGTTTAAATGAAATAATTCGAAAAAAATTGAAAGTTTCGATGATTCGTTAAAAAAATTTCGTTGTTAATTTTATTCGTTTAGTTTTGCTTGACAGCTCAATGTTTTTTATCTCTTTCCGTACACGCGCCAAAAACATATCCGCCGAATGAAAATACAATACAAATGAGTATTGTGTTGGGTTTGAAAATTCCTCGTAAATTCATCAGACTGCAAACTGGAAGGTTCTAGTTTTTTGTTTCAATCGAGTATTGTGTTCCGAATGCTGGCTATTGCATTGGGCTATTGCCACAACTTACTGGCGAAGCACTGTAATTAAAAAGCAGAAAATAATAAAAAAATCTTTTAGTTCAAAGAGTTTGTACGTGTTTTCCGTATCCGTGAGAAGAAACGTGAGTAGTACATGAGTACAGTACTGATTTTCTAATGTATTAAAAGCATTTCTATTTGTTTACAGCAATATCTAACTATGCCATTCTCAATAGTGCAAACCCGTGGGCCTAAAGGGTACGCTGAATTAAGCATTGTTCCTGATTCCTGGGTTCAAGGCACTAGCCATAAAAAAACATATCTGTTTTGGCCAAACGTTAAAGGAAACATACAACATCTAATTACGAATGATAATAGTGTTCCGGAAGAAGGATGGACGAAACAGGAGTGTCAGATTAAGCGGCAAGGATTATCATACGAAGCTGCTGATTGCACTATAATGATCATGTCCGGCGAATCATCTACAGATTCCGGAAAGGAACCGATATTAGCTAGTTGCAGAGAAACAACTTCATACGCTGATATGTTTTCAACAAGAATTGTGGAAAACTCTTTAACTCCAATCCGCGTCGAGAATGAAATCGACATCTCCTCACCACCTATGTCGCCTCTTACACCAAGTTTGTCAGAAGTGGATGAATATGTTGGTTCAGTTGAGGTAGTCCCAGAAGAAGTTTCACGTGACAAGACGATAAAAGAAATACTAGAAGCCCAAACTAATATGATGATAGAGCTTCGTAATGAGCAAAAGCAGATTTTAAAAGAACAAAAGAAAATAGTGAGTCGTATCGGCATAATCGAAGTACAATTAAATACTTTACTTAATCATACCGAAGTAAGTACTACTAATCTTACTGGTTTTGACCATCCATTCGTAGACAATGTCGAAGATCTGGAAAAATTTGAAAAAGATTTAGATGAGGAAGAATATTATACCCAAGTAGTAAGCTTATTGAAACAAAAAATTATTGATAAAGATATAAACAACAGAATGTTAGCAACTCTTGATGCCCTTTTCGATAGGAGTTTCTTAACAAAGTACACATGGACCGGTATTTCTAAATCAGGAACTAAAATAGCAATGCATTCATTTAAAAATGTAGTAAATCTTTTTAAATGCGTAGGAAGTACTAACCTTGTGCCAGTCACAGATGAAACGGTGCGAGGTTTCTTCATGAATAGATTGAAACACGCATTAGAACGATCTAAGGCCAAAGGTCTACGCAAATCAACTAGCCGTAAAAGAAAATTAATATAAATTCTTGTCTACATTTAAGAAACATAAAACCTTTCATTTATTTGCCTTACTTACTACATAAATCTAGCTCTAACATTTTCTATTTCAATACGTGAAATTAAACTTAGGTTAACGTGTGCAACAATGGAATAAACAAATATTCAGAACTATTATCTACACTATAGGCAACTAATTTGCATTTAATATCGCCAGGATGACAAACTAGTTCGTTAGGATTTAAGCTCTTAAGATCGCCAAGAAAAATGTTAATAATTCTTGATGGAAATGGTAATAAAAAATAATCTGTCTTGTCGGTTATTTCTTGTCCAAATATACTTATCTTTTTGTTGTTTTGTTCTGAAGACTTTGTGTATTTGACAATCTTGTTGTCTTTTGTCATGTACCATTCGTTTCCGTTATCTTTACAAAGTATAAAATTTTTCATTTGCAAGATGGTATCCCCATTTGGTTTGGTTTTGGTTGATATGTAAAATTCTTTATGATTCATAGAACGTAAATCATGACTAAATGCTTCCAATTCCGATAGTCTATTTACTATTTGTTGAAGATGCTGATCTGCTTTGCGAAGATGTTTTTTAAACCTCCCAGAGCATTTTCAAAATCATAGGTGGAAATTGAAGGTAAAGGACCGAACTTTTGTACTTCTTTTGAGATGTGAATTAAGTTGTGCACATTACTGGTTAAAAATTTCTCTCCGTACAGTTTACCGAAATCTTCAACATAAACCTTAAGCATTTCACCAGCGATTTTCCAATTAGAACGATAAACTTCAGAAGATAGCAAAACTATGGCACAAAACAAGAGTTTGAAGTGCTCATATTCTTTATCAGGCAAATTATCTTTCAAAATAAAACGCCCACGACAGGGTCCACCGTGGGGTAATGCTCAATTACGCCGTTTAAAACGAAACAAATCTTCCTGCTATCGGTTTTACCAAAACAGTGGAACACAACAATCGAGATTGCGGTTCATCGCAGCACACAATGTATATCGAAGCTATAATTGACAACTACACTCTCGTTTTTTGATTCGTATACAGTTCAGCTTAAGAAGAAAACCGAAAAAATTTTGGAGGTATGTCGACACAAAACGGAAAAACAGCTCCTTGCCAGCTATAGTTTCCTTTAATGGAACAACTTCGTGTACCAAAGAGGAAACCTGCAATTTATTTGCCGATCGTTTCATGAGTTCGTTTGCCACTGAAGCTCCTGGCTTCTCATTGGATGCTGCTCTCAACAACGTGCCCTCCGACGCTGTCGATGTTAATGTGCGTGACATAAACATCTCCAGAGATTCTGTGCTAAAGGCGCTCAAGCAGGTCAAACCATCCTACAACCCTGGACCTGATGGTTTTCCGACCGCAGTTCTTGCCAAATGTAGCGAAGTTTTGGCCGGACCTCTGGCTCGTATCTTCACACTCTCGCTCAATCAGCGTATGTTTCCAGAAGCATGGAAATCGTCCTACATGTTTCCTGTGCATAAAAAGGGGGATAAGAGCTTAGTGGAAAACTACCGTGGTATTACTACTTTGCCTGCAGGTGCTAAGGTTTTTGAAGTCGTCGTCCAGAACTCGCTCTTGAACTGTTGCCGCTCGCTGATATCAACACGCCAACACGGGTTCTTCCCTCGCCGCAGTGTGACCACTAATTTGGTGGAGTTTGTATCTCACTGCCATGCTGCATTCGCTTCGGGAGCCCAGATGGATGTCATCTATACCGACCTTAAGGCTGCCTTTGATCGGGTGAATCATCGCTTGCTGTTGGCGAAGCTTGCTCGTCTTGGATTCTCTACCCCTTTAGTTGAGTGGTTCGAATCTTATCTCACCAATCGTCGATATCGCGTGAAAGTTGAATGTATGACATCTAGGGAATTCGTGAGTTGTTCAGGCGTGCCACAGGGTAGTAACCTTGGACCTTTGCTGTTTTCTCTATTTTTCAATGACGTTACTACTGTAGTAAGGGAATCTGAATGTTTATTGTATGCGGACGATCTTAGACTTTTTTTTCCTGTGAGGTGTTTTGGTGATTCTCTTGTCCTGCAAGCATCGATCGACTCTTTTTCTGACTGGTGTCTGAACAACGACCTACAAATTTCTGTTGATAAATGTTTGTCCATGTCGTTTCACCGTTCTAATTGTCCAATAGTGTTTAACTACTGCATCTCCGGTACACAATTACAACGACACAGTGCAGTAAAAGACTTAGGAGTTACCCTTGACCGTAAACTTGACTTTCATGTGCACCATAACGAAATTATTGATAGAGCGAACAGAATGCTAGGATTTATACGCAGGCAGTCGAGAGAATTCTCCGACCCACATTGTCTTGTCGCACTCTACAAATCACTAGTCAGATCCATCTTAGAATACTCCTCAGTAGTTTGGTGCCCATCGTCGTCGTTATGGTCGAATAAGATTGAGTCAGTGCAGAAAAAAATCACCCGTTTGGTCTTACGGTTCACACCCTGGCGTAACGTAGCAGCAAGACCTAGTTATCATGCCCGGTGTTTAATTTTTGGACTCGAGTCTCTCGCTACTCGTCGCGAAACGGCGCAAATCTTGTTTATGAAAAAAATCATCCTAGGAGAGATAGATTCACCGGACCTTTTAGCTAGATTTAATTTCCACGTACCTGCTCGTATTTTAAGAAACTTTAGGCTACTAAGAGTTGACCAAACTAGACGTGCATATAGCGATAATGAACCTTTGACTGCGATGGCTTTTAAATTTAATGCACATTATGACTCTTTTGACTGGAATTCCCTAAGTTAACCTGTTTCTCTTGCTGTGATACTCTGTGTTATTTATTTTGTGCTGATGTTACATTGTACCGTGATGCTTTATGTTATTATAAGTTTAGTTTATAAGATCAGTGATAAGGCCAATGATGGCCAATCACTTAACATTTACAAATAAACAAATAAACAAATAAACAAATATAAATGCTAAGATAGTTAAAAAAAAACTATGGAATTGGGTACCTTTCCAAAATTTGAGGTCTTCTAGTGGACCAAGTTTTCGATGGATTTCTTTGGGCAGTTTAACTTTTATAATTTTTTTAGATATTTCTTCAATCTGTTTAGCAAACCATTTAGTTCTAAGACCTAGTTTTCCATCTCTCCAACCTAATAGTAATCTACGCATTATCCCCAAATCGATTAAATGAAAATTGTCACCAACTATGACATCATCAATAACATCGAAATTCTTCAAGCCTAGAAGAGGCGATACTTCCCTGTGATGTTTTCCGTACGCCTTACGACGAAAGTTACGATCCGTTCTCAGTGGTGCATTTGTATCCTTAAAAATGGTACATTCGTCATTGAATTCTCCCTCGCAGGTGCACTTTGCACATCCCTCCTTTGCATTGAAATATGCAACACCTGAAAAGAAAAATAGTATGAGTACTATATAAGATATCAATTCAAATGCGAATATAAAGTACATGAACACAAATGTTTTGCGAGATGTAGCGTAAAGCCACAGCTTTGAATCGTTGTGATGAATTTTGCCAGGATGCAGTCTGATTTTTAATTTTGGTAAGAATAATAGTAGGCCTAGAGCCCTTTGATCAAGTTACGCTAAATTAAACTAACTTATCTACCTTACTGTTGTGGATAGACGTGCCGAGCCCTGGATTTGCCGTAGCAGTTGCGCTGCTGCTGGTCGACATCCAGGGATCGACACTGCGCTCACGCACACTACTACGCCACACTTAGCGATACGCGCTTAGTGTGTGCAGAGTGCATCTAACCCAGAAGAGTGACCCGGCGCTCTAGCACCAATCGAACACGACATCGAACATGAAAAATGTATGGGATTTGACATGTTTGTCTTGTTTGTTTGTTTGTGTCTGACAGTGCACCTCCATATGATTATATGGGTTTGTTCGTGTCGGATGTCGTGTTCGAATGCTGCTAGAGCGCCGCCTGAGTGTGTTACAGGCTACCGGTCGAGCAGGGCTCACGGTGCGGCTCGTGCGCGCGGCCCCATACTTCATTGTATTGTGTTTTGTTATTATTTATTATTGTATTCGTTTTATAAATGTGTAAAAGCTTCAAAACATAAAACTTACACTACTAGTACAATATAGAATAAAAAAAGAAAAAATAAATACAGGTGGTCCCCGAGATACACGGTTAATGGGAACTGAAAACGCCCGAAAAATACAGTGTATCTCCAATTTCCGCCTAAATCGAATCCAGTAATTTTCAGCCCAAATTTAACTAATGTTCATGTAATTTTGCAAGCATGGGGTGGTTTTAGCCACTTAGTTAATTATTTGATGAAATTCTGACTAAATTTAACAGTTTTAACTCTTTTGAAATGTTTTGAACATTCGATCAAAAGGGAATTTTTTTGGCCTTTGACAGTAGATGTGTCAAATCAGTAAAATTTGCTCAAAGAATTGTCAAATTCAGAAGACAGCGTATCTCCGAATCCGCGCATAAGAGGTACCGTGTATCTATAATTTTAAACATAAAAATTTAAAAAAGCACCGTTAGAAGGTGAGAACCTACGCTATACTTTTAGCTTTTAGCCGTTCTCTTAGGTAATTTACAGAAAAGCGCTGAATGCAATTTTGTCACATGCGCCAAGAAATTAGTTTTTTCAATTTACTACCTGTTTGAGGTACTATTATGACTCATTATTGTATCTCTATAGGGATAATCATTATATGATGTGATTTAAACCATTTGAAATTTAACAAAATGCATGCGACGAAGCGGCAAAATCGCAGCTGCTGTTATTTATGTCCAATCCCATACTAAAGCTTGCACTACGAGCAACAGCAACGCGCAAAGAAAGGGTGAAGGGTCATGCCGCCCTGGCAGCATCGTGATCGAGAGGGCAAGGGTGCCATACCGCCCTGGATGCAGCATCACTTGCATCAGCATCAGCACAAAATCGCATCGAGCAGCAGCAACGTGTGAAGTAAGGGCGAGGGTCTATGCCACCAAGCATCAGCAGCAGAGTGCAGCAGCAAAAACAGCAGGAACGTGTGAAGGAAGGGCGAGGGTCCATGTCGCCCAGCATCAACAACAGCAGCAATAGTGTCACAATGTCCAAGGAGGGCGAGGTTGCCCTGCTGCAACACTGTGAGTGGAAAGAGGGGCGAGACCACATGACGTCCCGGTGGCAATCTTGTTCTATAACAAGGGAGGGTTCTATAACAAACGAGGGGCAAGGGAGGACATGCCGCCCCGGCTACAGCCCGTTTCATGAACAGGGACAGGGACTTCATAATCACCATCTCATCAGCGAGCTTCAACCCGATGAAGGCACACGCAGCATCAAGTGCGATGGCGATGGCGGGGCGGAAAAGGGTGCCGGTAGCCGTAAGCTAAGAAAAGCGCCCACACCACAGCATTCCCAGATTTAATCAGCATCGGCCGGAAGGTGTCACCACACCGGTATTCCCTCAGTGGAATATCCCGTGTCGGTTCGACTCCTCCGGATAAATAAAGGGAGAGATGTTGTGGGCAGCCGTGCGTGCCGACCCTTGGACTTGCCGTGGCAGTTGCGCTGCCACCGGTCAACGTCTACGGGGACGACAGTGTGTACACGCACACTGTCGCACACACTAAGCACGCTTAGGCTTACACAAATTGCGAAGGAAGTGTGGGGCATGTTTCTGTATGAATAAAAGTATAAAACACACTGCAAAATCATTTTATAAATTTCCAAATCTAAACAAAACATATGAGAAGGCGAAAAAACATAGCGCGTTGGAATTTGAGGAGGAAAACATATAAGACGTCTAGCAGTTTTTCGTCTGCGTCAGAGCGCGCACTAAAGATGCGTTTCCTGTCAAAACCATACAAGTTGCATGAAAAAAGACTTCGACAACCACATTCAGTCATTTCCTATGTGGTTGCCAACAGAGCAATCCGTATCCATTAGCCGGCAGCTGGAACTGGCTATTGACTCCGACGATTCGTAAGATTCCGGATGTCGACTGGCGGCTCCGGATGGTAAAAGGTTCTAGCCTTGGAATATTGCACCTTCCTTACGAAGCCGCTTGGCGGAGTTATTTAGAAACGATGCCGATTTTTGTCTTTACCCATTACTAGTTTTTTTTACAATAACATGAGATCTTTACATGGTATTACAAGACGCTCGATCCTCCTCTCACTCTTGTTGGCCTGATTGGTTTAATCCGATGATAGTTCTACTACAGATGTACCAATAGGGTAAATTAAGGTTCACGCCCAGTAATCCGCACTTTTGACAACCAAATTTATGATATGAAATAGTGTTTGTGTAAAAGCGTTATTTAGGGACCAATTCTAAGTGATAGAATGTAAGAGGAAGTGTTACTAGTTTAGGTAATAAAGATCATTCGAGTCCAGAAAGTTAAAGCGTACGAATGATACAAAAAATATCGGTCAAAAGTACAGACATTTGATGAAAAGGTTTAGTATCTTTCAATTTTTTAAATACATGCTTACTTTGTATTTACCTTTTAAAAAAGCTCTGGCGCTATTATTGCCCGTACTTTAATTGTGACTCGACGATTATTCAGCACCATACCAACGTCCATTAACATATTCAGCTCATGAACCAGTGGTTTCATAAACCTTCTCACATCTTTTGGTTTGGTACGTCCACAAAAAATAGCTGCTGTGATTGGGGCAATCTGAGGCATTTCCTTTATGTTGATCATGATCGGCCAAAATTGTATTTTACTGCTTTTGTGCAACGGAAGCCCGTCGATGAAAATGTTTAAAGATAGCGTTTCTGGTACTGTTGCAAATCTAAAAACAAAACAAAAACAAAAAAGCAATTAAATAATGGAAGAAATTAATAAATTAATTAATTCTAAATGTGTTTCAAATAGCCTTACCGTAAACTTTGAATTAGACTTTTCCTAATGCCACGGTTCCAGAATGAACCATTTCCCAGATCTTTTATTTTTGGACGCTTTCTATTGGTGTTTAGAAGCGTTCTGGCATCTTTTGGGAGAGCAAAATTAGTCTTCGTCCTCAAAATCTTAAGCAACATATTTATCGCCGAGTGGTTTTGATTGGTATACAATGCAAAATAATGCAAACAATCAGAGACTGACATTGTATCAAAATCAATAGCTCCTTCGTCTATCTCATCTTCTTCTTCGTCACTCTCAGCTTCTCGTTCGACACTCTCAGCTTCACCTTCACCACACTCGGCTTCTTCTTTACCACTCTCGGCTTCTTCCTCGTTTGGACTAAAGATCAGCGGAAATTGTTCGCCATCCCCTTGAAAAGATGCTTCACCAAGAAGTTTAGCTGTAATGTCACTGTTTGGTTGCACCATACCTGCAACAAAAGAACAATTCGTATATTCATGCAATCTGATATGGTTAATAAAAGGAAAATAGCACAAACCATCAGTCGTATCGGTATAGTCGAATTCCGCAGCAGCACCACACTCTTCTTCTTTTCTTAAATCTTCCAACTTCCTTTTTCGTCTGTACAACAAACCACTCTTGTTCATATTGCGTGCGTAATTTTCATCAGCCATTTTGGTTAATTAATTTTAGTTTATACTTCTTTTTTACTTCACATCAACCACGCACTGTACAACAATCACCCACCGTAGCACGCCAAGATCTGTCAAAGCATACGCCATTACACATGAAGAAATGAACGAAGAAAAAGTCTTTTCTTCGTTTCTTCTTTGATTCTTTCTGTATTTGTCAAAATCTTCGATAAATAACAACTGCAATGCAACAAAACTTGAAAAGACCGTTAATGACCGTTAGATGAAAGTTTCGTAAAACAGTTCAACCTTGAAATTTTTTCGATTTTTTCGGTTGTTGTCTTAGGTTTTCAGCTATCTGCATGATATAAAATAGCAAGTATCAGAACCAATTTCCTTTTAAGACTGTGGAGTCTGATAATAGAAGAAAACAAATTATAAGACTTTTTTCCGACCTTGTGGTCGTAATGTGGCTATTTGGGGTGTTAAAGTTAATGTTAGGCCGGTATGATTCCGTAGCACAAAAGGCAAGCCCGGAGAAATCCGTGGTGCTATATTGTAATAAGAATGTAAGTCCGGTATGATTCCGTAGCGCAATAGGCAAGACCGATAAATGTCGTAGGGCCGTATTGAAACTAATGTGAGTCCGGTATGATTCCGTAGCATAAACGGCAAGTCCAGAGAAATCTGTAGTGCCATATTGTAATGAGAATGTGAATCCAGTATGATCTAGTATGAATATCCAGTATGTAGCACCAAAGGCAAGACCGAGGAATTTCGAAATGCCGCATTAAAACTAATGTTAGACCGGTAAGGTTCCATAACATAGAAATCAAGTCAGAAGAATTGCCATACTAAAATAGGAAAATTGATATTATGCAGCATACGCTGACGACAAAAGTAGATGAAAAGAAATGGAAAGGAAAGTATAGTGGTGGAAAAAGAGATTAATCTGGCAAGCCAAGTTGTCACATAAAAGACAACTTAGATTAATATAAAAACAAGCTAAAGAGTGGCTGGCAGCGCGAGAAGCTCAATGTGCGTGACATCTTGAATGTGATTATGTGCGATGGAAAGAATGCGATTATGTGTTATGTGAAGTGCACAGTTGCACATAAAAAAAGCGATAGAGAGAGAGAGAGAAAGAGAGAGAGATAGAGATAGATAGAGAGAGAGAGAGACAGAGAGAGACAGAGAAAGAGAGAGAGAGATAGAGATAGATAGAGAGAGAGAGAGAGAGAGAGAGAGAGAGAGAGAGAGAAAATAAAATTGAAGATTTAGAGGAAAAATACAATTGAGAGACACGATACAGTAAACAAAAAAAAGAACACAAATAATTTGGAGATAGTTAAAGCAACATAAATAAATACAATTTAAAAAAGAATAAAACAAGGTATTCAAAAATAACTTCAATCAAAGAAAAGATCAAAAACGAAAAGAATGTAGAGATAGTTTGTATTATGTGATAACATTTAATAGAATAAAACAAAATTAGATGTGGTGTTGACCTTTGATCAATAAGGCTCTTTTGATGCATAAAAAAAATACAATAGGCAAATTTTGTTAGAGTCTTGTTAATTATAAATATTGTTGATAACTTCAAAGAAAGTAATGTAATGCGAACGAACATCGGGGAATAATTCCTACTGTTAAAAATAATTACATAAAATCGTTAGTCATGCATTTATATAAACAAACGGGATTTGTTTGCAAACCAAATGCTAATACATCACGACAGAATTGTGATTCAACCGAAATGCACATGATGATAGATAGATTAGAAGACTTGATTATAAACTATGGATCTAGCTATTGGAGATTGAAAAATAATCAATTTGTTGATTTCATTAATCGTTATTGTGTTTATCCAACAACAAGTAGTATTTTAAGAATGCAGTTGCTTTGGAGGTTTGTGGTAATGATAGAATATTTCAAAAATATTAGAGGGAATCATTGCTCTTCCTATGCTTATACAATACCAAAATTGATAACAGGATACAAGTTCAAAAAACATTGGTCCGAAGGGTTTACTCGCTATAATAGCAATCCAGATAGATTGTCCAGATCTCCAGATCCAGATCGACCAATTCCAAATTCAACCCATTCCAGATGGAGCTAGGCTAATTGCTATGATAGCTGCTAGGATGAAAGGACGTCCAATTTGACAGCCTACTGACCGATTTTGGTACCTGATTTAGAGCAAATTAGCGATAAGTTCGGTTAAGGTCTTGAAGTAGGGTCGAATAAGGTCAACGCAAACAGCTGATAAAAATTAGGCTCAATCGAGGATAGTAGCCAAAGCAATTAGAAGAAGACAGTGTGACGAACATTCCACACCGTCTAGACAGGTCTAATTTCGATACGCACACGCACTGCCCAGTACCGGAATAGCTAACGCCAAAACGGACTGCGGTTGCAGTGTGCAATAAGAGACGCGTGTCCGCGACTCTATCGAATGGTTCCCACATTTTGCCACCTTACAAAATAACAGGGAACCGATGACAATTTCGGTTCCCACAACAAAATGCAACATTGGCAAAACGGCTTCAGGTATCTCGCCTGACGTGAAACTAATGAAACTAATAAATAGAACGCATCGTGTCCGGAACCAGGAGAGTGATGTATGAAGAAACAAACTAAAAGGTTCTATTCAGTGTTGACTATCCATGATATCACAATGGTGTTTCTAAGATATTACAATCGATGATACAACATCGATATTACAACAGGCATATGTTGGACAAATGGGCAAAATTATCTACGCGAGCGAAGGTTAAAGTAATCGAAATGAAGTCACTAACAGATTGATACACACGGACAACACAGAGTAACAGGCTGATTATGAAGATTATTAAAATGGGATGGGAAATTAATTTTTAAATGTTTAAGGCCAAAAATACACGGACAGGAATTTCGCGGCCGCGGAATTCCGCTTGCTGAAAAATGTACGGATATGACAGTTCGGGAAAGTTGCCGTTGACACTTTGTATATGGGTTTGACAGCAGGTGGAATTCCGCGGCCGCGAAATTCCGGTCCGTGTATTTTCGGCCTAACAATTTAAAAAAGATATCATAATGACTACTTAAGGTAGTTGCAATCTTTCATCACAAAAAAGGGAATTGAAAATTTATTACGGACAAAATGAAACATAAGGTTAAAAAAAGAAAGAAGAAAATTTAAGAGCATATACAATAACATGTTTGATATTTTTGCCACACCTTCCAGTACGTGTAGATAGCAAAAGTTGGTGCAGGAAAAATCATTCTTTCATGGAATAAAGAGTAACTGACAAACATTTTGGACGAGTCCCAGGTCAGTAGATTATACGTGAGATCAAAAAAAAAATTCAAGTTTGTAAAACCAGCCCGTAAGACCAGCTAAGATGATATCTGAAAGATAATGTCCATAATAATGTAATGAAAGATTATGTAATGTCTATTGATCATGGTTGTGAGACTGACAAAAGCTAATATGCATCGGAATGAGTTAGAAAAATAGGGAAGAGCAAAGTTAACAAGAAGTATAGATACAAAAGATAGTTCGAAGAAGCGACGTATTGTAGGAATTGTGATAAATAGAAGAAGTAAATAAGACAAGAATCGAACATTACTGTAAATATGTAGAATATATGCTATTTATGTCAAATAGGCTTTGAGATGTTGAAATAAGTAATCGTTGGAGTAGGAATCTACTTTGCAAAAAAAAAGTCTGACATGAGTCATCGATGAGGAGAGTTATAAATGTAGATGTGTTTGAGGTATTGAGAATGAAGTCAAGCAAAGAAAGCGAGAAGGAAGATGACACGGAACTTATAGGAGCAATGCAGAAGCAAGTGACACCGAGTAGAATAGAACCAACGAATGATGTTGCAGCGGTTGAGCGCAGATCTCAAAGAAAAAATTAGCTGTTGTTACAGTTACATGTATCGGATAAGTATTGAGTTTGGGAATGTTAAATGAAAAAATGAAATTATTTTGAAAAAATAATGTTTTTTTACAGCTTATCTTTAGCGTAATGCACAGTACTGTACCCTGAATCATGATGCAAAGAAGTCCTTCGAGGTGGCCGAGACACGGAAATGTACTACACGCAATAGGATTTCAGAACACGTGGAGAGATGGAGCACATATATGATACAACCATCAAGTTACTAATGCTATGAAGGAAGTGGAAGAATAGAAGATCGAGATGTAGATGTACAAAAAAAATCATTTGCAAGAAACCACGACATAGTAGTCAGAATCATGAAGTATTATGACAATTGAAAAGTTAGACCATGCAAATTTGGTTTTTGTTAGGATTTAAGGATTAGACGTAGATGTATATACAATCGATATTGTAAACCGTGAATTGTTTGCTTTAAGTTGAAAAACCATAGAAAATCTGTATAACAGAATATAAGAGAGGCTTTTTTTTCACTGTTTTTCTTGGAGGAGGAAAGGGATTGTAGAATGCAATAGCAGTGACAGAGAGGGACAGCATGTACAAGTAGGGAGAATAGGTTGACAGTTGTTATTGAACCACCGCCGAAGACGGGCGAATAAATATTACACCGAACCAGAACTCTACAGATGCTGAAAAGCCTTTTTTTGCGTTTTGATGAGATCTACCATTTCGTCTTCTTTGTAATTTTCCGACAAACCGATAATACGGAACTTTCTAGTTGGCAAGGAAGTTAGATACTGCTCACCCAGAGATGTCTGTATTTCCTTTCTTATATGGTCAATCCCTTCTTGTGAAGCCCATTCAACAATAATTTCACCAGGCTTACCATTACGGAAATTTGTTATTTTATGTATTCTTGGATCCAAATTCGCTCTGATGTCGCTTCTAGTTTTGTCACAAGTCTGATCTATCTTTGGTATAATTATTAAAGTCCCAGTATTGTTTTTTACTTGATTATCTATTTTTGAGACATTGGGAAGATTGGTATTTCTAGGAGTTTCCATCCTTCCACTATTTGTCCTTTTTCTTTTACGAGTTAGAGTTGTCCACTCTGTTGTACCTATTGAATCAGTGGGCTAAAGAGTAGAGAAGGCCCTACAAGTTTTGCTTGCACGCAACTTGGATGCAAGTGAGCAAAAAGTACGGCAGTAGTCGGCCATCTTTTTTTACGCGGGCATGATTTTTATGCTATGCGCATAGCATAGCCATCGGCGTCTAAGGGTTTGAAGCTGTTGAAATATTTCGCATAAATTTTCATGAAATTTTTCACATTTGAACAAAATAATCGTTATGGCGTTTAAATCGCTTTCAGTTGTAGACTTTCTCACTGTGTTGATGCTTGTGTCTTTCCTATTGAAAGTTAGATATTAGAGAAAATAACTGAAAATAGATAGGGATATCTTCTTCTTCGCTTAAGCGGTATTTCTTTATTATGTTTAAAAAACGAACGTTCGGGTGCGGGCCCGGATAATCGCGCCAACTGAATTGGTTGATCAGTGATACCACTGCATACATACCTGCAGTGTAAACATTGCAAATTGTTAAATTCAGCAGAGCTGTATACATTATAAACTACGTTATATATTGCCCTATTAGATTGTATCTTGTGAAATATTCCTCGTTTACTAGCAGATAATTAAGTAATCCCAAATTAAACATCCGATCGTTATTTTATTATAAAAGATGAGGCTGATCATCTAAACCAAGTTTGTTCAGAACTGAAGCGGTTGAACCAATCCCGAAAATGACTCTGTATCAATGTTTCAATGTAACCACAATTCGTGATACCTTCATTCAACTTTATGGTGGCATATAATCATTCCTCTTTATAATCGCCGAAAACGCTTGCGGCTACAACATTTTGTACAACGAACCTTACACGCCACCCAAAGTGAGACACTTGAGTGACGATAAGTGAATTCAAAAAAACATGGAAACAGGCCAAACACGAAAATATTTTTTCATGGTCCATAATGCAAACTGAATGGGTGGATACTTACGAATCAAATTGGTCATAAAGGCTATATTTAACAAATAGAATATATGAATATGTCGCGGTTTTTTTTTTTTTTTTGGCTCACAGCAGCTGACTATAAAGATTCGTCATCCTTATTTTATCTGCCCGGTAGATTAAGATGATGATCCAATGGAGCGTTTGGTCTCAAAGCACCTTTTGCAAACGCCGAATATGTTCGATCACTTAATCCGCATAACCGATATGAAATGGGTAATTCTACAGCTTTAGCTGAAGCTGGACAACCTACGGCTTGTCGCATCTCGTACTGCTCGTTAACTCATGAGGCGAGCATTTATGTACAGGTCAAATAAATTGCCACCAGGTACTCATCACTCCAACTCATACGTTATCCTTATCATATCACTTAGATCACATCACTGTAGAGTTGCGTACAAGTTCAGCAAAAGAGAGAGGATCGCATGAGTGGATGAGCGCTGAGCGCACTGGCTCAAAGAGAGAATTGTGATGGAGAGGAATTGATGAGAGCGTATATAAGCAAATGCTCAAAGCAAAGAAGGGGGCTTTTTGGAATAAACAGTTGGACAGAGAACTATTAACAGCACCGAACTAACGGGCAGGATTCTACAATTGGCGCAGCCGGTAGTGAAAATTTTGTTAAAATAAAGGAAAGGTATATACAATGGAAGATCGGATTTATCCGAAGTACTGTGAAGTTTTCAAAAGCGTAATAGTTGGTTAAAAGTGAGCTTCAATTAACATAGTGTAATACCATAATAGCGATACACGAAGTGAAAGTGAGTTATGAGACCGGCAAAAGCCGCAGCACGCAAAAAAAAAAAAAAAGAAGTTGGAAATCCGTAGCATAAATTGAGACCGGAAAGTCAATACGATGTTAAATTGAGTCCGTTAAAACGTAATAGTGAGAGAGATTGGATCATGAGACCGGCAAAGCCGCAGCATGTACAAAAAGTTGAAAATCCGTAGCACAAATTGAGACCGGAAAACTAGTACTATAATGGGTTGAGTCCGTTAAACGTAGCGCCCAAATGAATCCAGAAATAATTTCTGTAGCAAAATATGGGACCGGTTGAATCCGTAGCATAAAACGAGTCCGGGAAAACCGTAGCTAAATTGAAGTTAAGGCCGGTGAAATACCGAAGTAACTAAAAGAGTCCGGGGTTTCCGTAGCAAAATTCGTGAGGCCGGTCTTATCCGCAGCACCAGAAAAAAGGGAGGGAAAAGGGCCGTGAAGTTATGTTAGAAAGTGATGAAGCGAATGAAAATTAGTATTGCGTTCTAATGAGACGACAAAAAGGTGGAATTAACCGTGATTGAAATAATATGAAAAACAAATAAGTTGGAATTGGTGGCAATCGTGCGTGTGTAAGTGAGTTGAAAAGAGTTAAAAAAAATATATATATATGTTCACGTATGCATCCACATTATACCAGTGGAATAACCTACAATACAAAAGAGGAGAATACATTTCAACGGAAACAAAGAAGTGGTAGAACTGAGTTGAAATTCGAAGAAAGATAAGACAATGGGTCAAAACCAGCTGCTGCTGCCGAGTCGTGTGTGGTCGAATATGGTGGTAAAGAAGACAAAGAATAAAAAAGAGGAGGAGAAGCCGGTGACAAAATAACTAGTGCAAAACAAACTGCGGTAAACACCTTGGTGCCAAAATCTGGATGACAGGGAATAGGAAGAAAAGAAGAAAAGCGGCACGTGCGGTACAAAGGAACTGTGAAGTGTGTTGGATAAGAACGTTGGAGACAGATAACAAAAGAACATTAATAATGTATCAATTTTGGACACAGTCTTTTGTACTGGCTTGTCATTTGGGAATAATCAGATAAATCTGGGAACAGTTTTACGATGTGTGTTCTTGGACACATTATGTGTGTTTTGAGGATATGTGTGTATGCGTGTGCATGTGCGGATGTGTGAGTGTATGGATTTCGCGAATAATTTATTTTATCTTGTGTGTGTGTGTGTGTGTGTGTGTTTTTTTTTCTGCTCCCCATGCTTATAGCGGTTAAAAAAAAAAATAATAATAATAATTTTTTTTTTCATGGGATTAGTTATTGTGGCATAAAGACAGTAAAAATGGATTTTCCTTTTATTTATTTATTTTTTTCTTTCTTTTGCTTTTTGTTAAAGTTATTTTTATTTAAGGTATCCTTTTATTTTTTTATTTTTTTTTTTCTCGTTGCATTGTAGATGGAAGAAAATTGGCCATTGCAACCGTTCAATGAGTCGGTGGATGCTTCGGATTTACGCCGTGAGTGGCAGGAGTGGCACCGAGCATTTGAGCTAATAATAATGCTTAAAAAGATCAATACGCAAGATGAGAAGTTGGCGTACATGCTGGCACGTGGAGGTCGAGGATTGCAGAGAATTTACTTCAATTTGGCTCTGGTATCAGGAGAAGAACAGCCAAGTCCAGCAGTAATACCCTTTCAGCAACCACAAGTTCCGGAGTACGACAATGCTATTAAACGTTTAAATCATTTCTTTTTGGGAAAGAGAAACGAACGCATCGAGTTGGAGCTTTTTCGTTCTCTAAAACAAGAAAATGAAGAATCGTTCAACCAGTTTGTGTTGCGACTAAGGACACAAGCTGCACGATGCGATTTCCACGAACGAATAGTAAAAGAAATAGCACACCAAATAACTGTAGGACCAAAGGATGAGCGAGTAAGAGATAAAGGGTTAGAAAATACGATGGAATTGGATGAACTCATTAATTACGCAATCAATAGAGAAATTCTGATAGGCCAAAAGATGAAGATCAAGGATAAGGAACAGGAATCATCAATAGCGTATGTAAAATCAATGCCAGTAACAGAAAAAAGGAAATGGCGTGAGTCTAGCTGCTATCGATGCGGTTCGTGGCGACACAGTGGGGATTCAAGTGAGTGTTATGCGCGTAAAGCACGATGTAACTCTTGCGGACGAGTAGGTCATTTTGGTAGAGTTTGTAAGAAAGACGGACGGAACTCGGTCAAAAACAATTATCAATGGAAGAGAGCAAAGAATGAACCAACGGATCGACGAGAACAAAATCAACGAAATGAAGCGAATGAAAAGGACAGCCTTAATGAGGTATTATATCACAATTGAGAGGGCTAGTAGAATCCTGTATGGGTGTTTGTAATGATATCTTATTTTCTTATTAGATTTTTACCACGACGCGACTATTGGACAACGGTATGGTTAAATGCATGTTAGATACGGTTCATGTAGTTTTCCTAATAGATTCCGGTGCATCAGTAAACACAGTGACAGAACAAGTATGGTTAGAATTACAAAAATCAAAGGCAAACATTCAAGATATATCTTACAATTGCGATAAGCAAATCACAACGTACGCTAGTAATCAGCCTCTGAAATTAATTTTAAAGTTTAAAGCAGTAATATCAATTAATCAGAGTAAACCTACAACTTTCGCTGAATTCATTGTAGTGCAAGGCAGTAATAAGTCGTTGTTAGGTAAAGTGACGGCTGAGGAATTAAAAGTTTTGAAAGTAGGCTTGGAAGTACAAAATATTGAGGAAAGATGTCAACCATTTCCGAAATTCCCCGGTATTCAGATTCGATTATCTATTAACAAAGAAGTTCCGCCGAAGAAAATATCCTATGTTCGCATTCCCATTGCACTGGAGAAAAAGGTAGAAAGTAAAATTCAACAGATGTTAGAAACTGATATAATAGAACCAGTTGATGGTCCCCCCGAATGGATATCACCAATGGTGGTGGTACCAAAGGGCAAAGACGATATTAGAATTTGCATAAATATGAAGTATCCAAATCAAGCCATACAACGAGAGCATTTTCCACTTCCAGTTATCGAAACTTTATTGAACAAATTACAAGGATGTAAGATTTTCTCAAAACTTGATATAACTTCGGCTTATCACCACGTAGAACTCCATCCAGACTCGAGAGGAATCACCACTTTTATGACAAACAAAGGATTAATGCGTTTTAAACGATTGATGTTTGGAATAAATTGTGCGCCAGAGATCTTTCAGCGGATTATGACGCAAATGCTTCTAGGAATAGCTGGTGTAGTAATCTACATAGACGATATAGTCATTGCAGGAAAAGATAAAGTGGAACATGATAGTCGATTAAAGCAGGTGTTAGAAATACTAGGAAAGAATAATGCTACATTGAATAAGGATAAATGTTCTATAGAAGTAAAAGAATTGGAAATCCTCGGCTACAATATAAGTGCGTCAGGTATTGGTCCCACAGAAGCTAAAATAGAGGCTATAAAGAACTTTAGGAAACCAATAACAAAAGAAGAGACTAGAAGCTTCTTAGGTTTAGTTAATTTTGTTGGGCAGTTTATTCATCACCTTTCAAGTAGATCAGAACCATTACGAAAATTCATCAGAGGAGAAATAGAAGTATTTGGAAAAGAGCAAGAAGCAGCGTTTGATGATTTAAGACTGGAATTGTCGAATAATGTACGTAAACTGGGTTTTTTCAAACCGGAAGAGGACACGGAACTGTATGTTGATGCTTCTCCAACAGGATTAGGTGCCGTGTTGACCCAGAGGAATAAGAAAGGCATGTCTAGGATTATAAGCTTTGCATCAAAAGGCTTGACGAAACCTGAAAAGGTCTATCCACAAACGCAAAGAGAAGCGTTAGCAGTAGTATGGGCTGTTGAAAAATTTTATCCATACTTGTTTGGTACTACATTTACCATCTTTACAGACCATAAAACATTAGAGTATATATTTGAAGGAAAGCATCAAAGCGGCAAACGAGCTTGTTCTAGAGCGGAAGGCTGGGCTTTAAGACTACAGCCATATAATTTTGTAGTAAAATACATTCCAGGCTCATCTAATATTTCAGATAGTTTATCAAGATTATGCCCTAATTCAGATAAAGATAAATCGTTTGATGAAGCTTCTGAACATTATGTATATACTATTGAGAGCGAGTCTGAAGCAATTACGTTAAACGAAATTAAAGCGGAAACAGATAAAGATGAAACAATGAGAGAGGTCATTAAAGCAATTGAAAATCAATCTTGGAAACCAAAACTAGCACACTATCAGGCATTTAGTAAAGAACTAGGAATAGTGCAGGGTATTGTAGTTAGGGACGATAGATTAGTTCTACCTGAAAAATTGCGTCAAAAGGCCCTAAAGATAGCTCACATAGGTCACCCTGGCGAAGAAACTATGAAAAGAAAACTTAGGGAAAGAATGTGGTGGCCATATATGGACCGAGAAATCACATGTTTTGTAAAAGCTTGTGCTGGTTGTGCAGCAGTGAGACCTTTGGGTCACGCAGAACCAATGATTAGAAAAGAAATGCCAGATCGTCCTTGGCAGGATATTGCAATAGATTTTTTTTCGGTTAAGGAATATGGAACGTTTCTGGTAGTTGTCGATTACTACAGCAGATTCATAAAAATCATTGAGATGAAAATTACATCAGCAAGTAAGACTATCGAGGCTTTAGAGACAATATGCAAGGATCAATCATATCCAGAATCAATTAGATGTGACAATGGGCCACCTTTTAGTAGTGAAGAATTTAAAAACTATTTTAAACGTAAAGATATAAAAATAATTCACACAATACCGTATTGGCCACAGATGAATGGACTTGTGGAAAGGAATAATAGAGGTATACTTCGTGCTTTGCGAATTGCGAAAGCAGAAAAAACAGATTGGCGCGAAGCAATTATAAAATATGAAAATATGTACAACACCACTCCACACTCCATAACGGGAAAAGCTCCGCTTGAACTACTCACTGGAAGACCAATCAAAGGCCTATTGCCATCGTTAAGAACTACAGAGGTTTGGAATCGTGATAGTGAAGTTAAGGAAAGAGATGCTATAAAGAAAATGAAAGGAAAACTTTACGCAGATAGATCAAGGAAATCCAAACAGTCTGGAATTAAAGTAGGAGATAGAGTGCGGGTATGGCATTACCAGCAAGGAAAATCGGAGCCAAATTATGGAATTGAGATATTTAAGGTGTTAAGAAAAGTAGGAAATGATACGGTAGTTGTAAGTAGTGCAGGTGTAAAATATCGCCGGCCCGTGGCTCATTTAAGTAAGGTTTGTGACGAAGAAACGCAACAAAACAATACAATAAGTACACAACATAAACAGCAACAAAAGGATAAGAAGGAATTTAAACGTCCCACGCGCATTCGAAAAATCCCAAATAGGTATAATGATTAGTTTTTTTTTCTTTTCTTGCTTTAAGTAATAATAATTAAAATATATTTGTAATGTACATATTTCACTTCCGAGTAGAAAAGGGATGTAGAGTTGCGTACAAGTTCAGCAAAAGAGAGAGGATCGCATGAGTGGATGAGCGCTGAGCGCACTGGCTCAAAGAGAGAATTGTGAGGGAGAGGAATTGATGAGAGCGTATATAAGCAAGTGCTCAAAGCAAAGAAGGGGGCTTTTTGGAATAAACAGTTGGACAGAGAACTATTAACAGCACCGAACTAACGGACAGGATTCTACAATCACCTTCATTCAACTTTATGGCGCGTTGAACGGCGTTAGTCCTAATTGAAACGAATGTTTTCTCCACATAACGTAATCCTTTCTTGTGTAAGGAGTGCAACCCATAAGACTGCTTGATGCTGTTTTCAAAATGGGGTCAGAAAGTGATCCATTGTGTTTTCTAAAATATTTTAGTTACACCTACGTATGTTCTTTAGAACCACCTTTGATTTGTTGGCGCAAAAGAAATGAGTCGCTTCTTTCCATCGAGGATAACCATATGCATAAATAATTATTACTTTCTTCTATTTAATTACACTCTTGTTCCCTCTAAATCATTTAATGTAACAGATTCTACGGAAACGTTTTATCAACTTGCATCTACTCCGTTCCTTAAACGGGGCGTAGAATATGACAACGGTTTTCTGATGTATTGGTTGCCCTTGGTGATTACATGACTCAGCGTGCTTTCTTTTCTTTCTGATTACTAGTTTCAGAACAATCACATGGAAGCCTGAAGCTGAGCTGAACTAAATTCTATGTCCCTGCTTCTTATATTCTTTCTGATTCTGCGGTATTGCTTCTACACGTATCAAATTGATTCGTCCTTGTGCAGAAAGTTGTCACTTAGGAAAAGTGGCAGATAATATTTTGCACATGCATTCGGTTTGATTATTCGGCATGCATTTGGGAGATTTATGTTGTAAGCGGAAATATACTTATTAACGGTTAGCTGATCGAAGTAGTTAGCAAAGCGAAACTATTGAACGGTTGACTAGTCGATACACCATCGAAACGCTAATGTTGCTGTCACTGCAGCCACGCAAATCATTAATCATCGCACGTGGCATTAATCTTGCTCTTTCTCGTACATATTCTAAAACCAATTCCCGTCTTGTTGCATATGTCTGACCGTACGGAATCAAAGCATTGACTGGGTTGGCTGTTACACCCGTAGACAGTTGGCTGCCGTTGTCTGATCGAACAAGATGCTTACACGAGAATTGATAAATCGAACTGGCCACAGTTGCGCAGTCGATATATAAACACTCCCTGTTGTGACAGTACAACGGTCCGACAAAATGTAAACAAACAAGATACCGTATAGGTTACGATACCGTCCACGAGAGGGAGCCTGGTAAGTAAAGAGACAGGGAATTAAGGGAAACAACCTTTCTTCGGGATTAAGACGAGAGAGAGAGAGTGTGTGTCTTTGGGAGAAAGTAGAAAAGTATAAAAGGGATGGCCGCGGAGAACATAAGTCTCTTTCGAACAAGTACGGATTTTTTTGTAACATCACGAGTAATATACAAGTCACGACGTTATAAGAAACCGCGCATTGTTTAAATCGAAACATTCGAACGAGCACTATTCCACTTGCGGGAAGCAACAACTCCCTGTTCTTCACAATTGGAAGCGGTTCCGGAAGGTAGGTGCAAAACTCTGACCTCGGTGCCTTCTGGAGCCTTTCGGAGCCGTCCGGAGCCGCTAGTCGGCAGCCGGAGCCGGTTGGAGCCGCCAGAGCCATCCGGAACCGTGCGGAGCCGTCGGAGCCATCCGGAACCGCTAGTCGGCAGCCAGAACCGTCCGGAGCCGTTAGTCGGCAGCTGGATCCGTCGTAGTCGTTGGAGCCGACGAGGCCGGGAGTATTCTGAAGCGCTTTAATCTCCCGATAACAGCGATAATTTCATTTAAAGAACAGCTCACAAGTAAAACAGAGTCTTGTTCATTTATTGCTTAGAAGTTTTTGGTATTTTTTTTCAACAATAAAGTCAAAAATAAAAAAAAAAAATATATATATATATATATATATATATATATATATATATATACTTATTAACGGTTAGCTGATCGATATATATATATATATATATATATGATTAGCTGATTAGCTGATATATACGGTTAGCTGATATATATATATATATATATATATATATATATATATATATATATATATATATATATATATATATATATATATATATATATATATATATATATTATCTTACGGATGTATATTGTAAGACATTATATTTTATTTTCTGCACAAAGCTACAGCATACCGCACAAGTCCTATCTTGCTGACTTCTAAACATCGTATCTGCCCATCTGACGTTTTTACCAGTGTCAAAAGTGACACACAAACTAAGGTTGTTAAAGTGTGACGTGTGCGAGGTTTATATAACTTGCGAGCTAAATTCAATGTTTACAGCTCGGCCGTTCCTGACAGTAAATTGCCCTCAATTTGTTTCTATAGTGTTGCTGGTGGTTTCAGTTAAAGGGTCACAATTCACCGCAATCCACGACCTCAACTTGTCTGACTCTGGGTCACGGATCGGATCACATCACGGATTACGTAGCGATCATGTGGCAATCGTTTATGTATGACATATGGTCCTTTAAATTTAGCTACAAGTTTTTTATTTGTATTGGGAGTATTACCTATGTTACGGATGGCTACTAAGTCTCCTTCCTCAAACTCTAGAGCAGGGCGATGTTTCTTACAAAACTGGTTCATGTTTACTTGTTGTGACTTGATTATGTTTTCTGAGGCCTCAGAACGTATTTTTTCCAAATTTCTAGGGTATTCAATACTTCCATCAAGATATTCTGTCAACTCATCAATCACGGCGCCGCGCTGTTCAACACCAAACAAAAGAATGGATGGAACATTTTTTGTTGACGAGTGCACAGTGTTATTCAATGAATATTCTACCATTTGTAATTTTGAGCTCCAATCGGCATGATCTAAAGGATCAGAAATTTTGCTTAAAATTGGTCTTATAACTCTATTTACTCTTTCCACTTGACCATTTGCTTGAGGAGAAGAAACAGCAGTAAGAATGTGAGAAATATTATTATTTTCGAGAAATTTTTTAAATTCATTCGACGTAAAACACGTAGCACGATCACTCACTAGTCGTTTTGGCCGACTATAATAGGCAAAATATTGTTTTAATGCATTGCATACTTCTTTACTACTTGTGGACGTGGCTGAGTATAGTTTTGTGAATTTTGTAAATGAATCGATGACTACAAGTAGAAACTTTTTCTTTGATTGCAGGGAAGGTAGTGGTCCTAGATGATCTATATGAACTGTATCAAAAGGAATTGGCTTTGTATATATTGTGTAAATTACGCTGATCTTTCCGTGGTGGTGCGGAGTAAATTATGCATTTGAGGCAATTTTTTATGTAATTCTGCACATAGTTTTTCATTCCAGCAAACCAATAGAACTTACTCAGTTGGGCACAACATTTATCAACACCAAGATGGCCAATTTTTTCGTGAATGTTACGAATTAAGTTGGTTATCATGCCTTTAGGAACAAGTAGTTGCCATTTTCCTTGGGAAGGTTGACGGTACACAGTCCCACTCATTAATAAATATCCTAGAACTGTATTATTTTCAAGCCTAGTTTTTAGTGTTTGTATTTCGGGATCCTGTGACTGGGCAATTTGTAACTGGAAGTTGATGTCAATGTCGTCGACTGCAGCTACACTGCTACGGCTGAGGGCATCAGCATAATGAGTCATGCTTGCCGGGGCGATATTGCAATGAGTAATCGTAGTCCTCCAAAAATAGAGACCATCTGGCAATCTATTTTGATATGGATACCGTGCAAGTAGGAATGGAAACGCTTAAGGGCATAAATTACCGAAAGAGTCTCCAGTTCGTAACTGCAGGTTTGCTTCACTTGCAGAAGCAGTTTTGGAGAAATAAGCCACCGGGTGGAATTTTCCATCATCTTGCTTCTGTAGGAGAATCGACCCAAATCCTATTGAACTCGCATCACAATGCAATTCACTCTCTCTGTTGGGATCATATATCACTAGGACCGGAGCATTTAACAATTTTGTTTTTAATTTATTAAAAGCGTCTATACAAGTTTCATCGAAAACGAATGTTGTGTTCTCCTTCAACAAGTTACTCAAAGGTTTAGCAATATTAGAAAAGGATGGTACAAAGCGTCTAAAATATGAAAAAAGACCCAAACAGCGTTGCACTTCTTTAGTTGTTGCGGGTAATGGATAGTTCTGGATTGCTTTTAAATGATAGTCACTTGGATGTATTCCCTTAGAACTCACATGGTACCCTAAATATTCCAGATCACTATGACCAAATTTTCATTTATCCAAACGCAGTTCAAGCCCGTTTTTCTTTATCGTTCGCAAAACGCTATTAAGTGTTGCTACGTGTTCGTCTATATTTTTTGACGCAATAATTATGTCGTCCAAATAAACTACAAGTTTCCTTTCATCTATATATTCTGGTAAAACTGAATTAATAAACCGTTGAAATTGTGAAGGAGCATTTTTCAATCCAAACGGCATTCTCACATACTCATTTTGCCCATCTGGTGTAACAAAAGACGTATATTTAATGGAGTCCTCATGCATTCTAACTTGATGGAATCCGCTCTTTGAATCCAAGAGAGTAAAAACCTTCTTATTGCTGAGATGTTCAAGACACGTGTCGATTAACGGTAAAGGGTAGTTATCCCGTATCGTGATTTTGTTTAGAGGTCGGTAATCGACACACATACGAGTCTCACCGTTCTTTTTGCGAAAAAATACTAACGCAGAGGCATATGGGGAACTGCTAGGGCGGATTATCTGTTTTTGTAAAAGATCTTGAACTATGTCTCGAATTTGATTTCGTTCAGCAAAATATAATCGCCTTGGTTTACAAAAGATGGGAGTGCTATTTGTGACACTAATTGTCATTGAATGAACGGGCTCCGTAATTGACTCTGTTGACAATCGCAAATAATGATTAAATACCCCAGAAATTATTTCCTGTGACTGTTCGTGGTTTAAATTGGAGCCTAAATCTATTTTTGCCTCCTCGGAACTAATGTCGATCGCACATAACTCGCTAAATGTCGTGGTTATATTTTCAGAGACAGCAATATTATTATCATCAACCGAACCAATGGACTGCGAATGAATATCCCCCCCATTCTTACAAGAACCCCGCAAAATCTCTAAATGTTCAAGACGCGCTCTCATGTGTGGTTGAAGTTCGTTTTTATTTATGGTTTTGTAATTCATTAAACTTTGTTTGTAATAACGGTAACGTATGTAATGCAAATGAATATTAAATTTTTTTAACAAATCCCGTCCAATGATAATAGACCATGCAATTTGTTTTTTTGGAACGATGATAAATGAATGGTTAACATAAGTGTTACGAAAACGAATTCTTCCTTCTGCATGCCCTAGCGATGTCAAAGGTTGATTTCCTAATCCGCTGAATCCAGAAAAACACGGATTTTGGACAAGAGTCGGGACAAGCTCTTCGCTAACAAAACTCCTAGGGCTACCCGTATCAAACAAAGAAAGTACACGTTAGGGCAAAATCTTGAACTCATTAGAGACTTTGAAAGCAACACTTACCTCCTGAATAGCTTCTATCTGAACTGCGCTTTCATTATAGTTCGGTTCGTGGATAACATTGTTTTGATTTGCTTCACTATGGTAGATGGCAGCCGACGTCGATTGAGTACGATGAGTGCAATTTCGAGCAACGTGTCCCATATTTCCACATAGGAAGCAAGACCCATTTCGCCATCGTGGTTGCTGGCAGTCCCGTTGATGATGCCCGTAGTTCGAACAATTGTAGCATTTTATACCTCCAACGTTGTCAGGTCTGGTCATTATCCTTGGTTTGAATGAAACTGATACCAGTTGCAATTCGTATTTTTCTTATTCGATTCATTAAGTCGATTCGTATTTTGCAAGGCTGTCTTAAGATCGGTCAAAGAGTTTGCAGAAAAACGAATCGCAGCAGCATTCACAGGATCTCCAATTCCATCGATTATTATTGAAACTAGTTCTTGTTCTGATATTGTGGCGTTTTTAGCAATATTTTCCATTTCTAGCACAAATCTTATGGTGCTTTCTTGAGGAAGAAGCTGTCTACGGCGAAGCTGATGATATACTCTCTCCGGTGAAGGTTTAGTCGAGAAATTTTCCAGAATTTGTTGTGTAATGCGATGATAGTAATAACTTGATTCTTTTGCGTTTCTTTGCATTTGGGCATGTCTGGTGCAGCGCAAACTCTAATGTTTGGCTTGCCTTCGCATTTAGGTTCAAATTTGCTTTTGTCATTTTTGTGGATTATTAACATGCAAGGGATGTATTTTCTTAAACTATTTTTCCTGTTGCTTTTGCAAATTTATGCAGTCTCATCAGTGAAATTTTAAATTTACGGTACCTTGTGTAAATACATAACATGTATTTAGGTTTGCTGCTGCTGATGATGATGCTACGCTGCATTTTTACCGGTGCTAGGTGTTTAATCGGTGCTAGGTACATACTCGATGTTAGAAGTGAATTTCTACGATATCATCAGTCTTCACTCGATGTCTTGTCGGGGTTGGGACTCTTGTCCATTCTCGCTTGCCAATCCATATTGGGCAGTGAGCTCGCCTTGATATTTTCGTCTTCCACGTTGGGAACGGTTGTTCCATTCAATCACGCTGACCACAACTTGTTTCGCACTGCACTTTATTGTTCCATATCATTTGCTCCAAGAATCGTATAGATTGCTGTACTGTACTGTGCTGTACTTGGGTTATTGTTAAACATATAATTTCCCATTTCAAGGTTACTCTACTTGGTAAACCGATCGCATAAGCGTTAATACGTTTTTACACATTTAGGTAGGTTCTCACAACACTGTGTACGGGTAATGTTTGTTCAAACATTCATTTTGCACATACACTGCACTAAATGTTTTTATTTTTCATTCTGCACTGCACTGAACTTGCTTGTAGCTGTTCTTTCATCGTTATTGTTTTTTTTCCAACATATGGGTTACTTGCGCCAGCTGCGTTGATGAATGTTCTGTAAAAAAAATGCACATTTGACACGTTGTACGTATCACATTTTACTTGAAAATAATTTGCTTATTCTTCTGCCTGTCGATTGCAGATTAAGGTCACGGTCGCCATGTAATGCGATGATCGTACAACTGTACTTCGAGTACCGTCGCGGTAGGTCAGTTTTTACTGACATGAGCCGAGGTGGATTAAAACATCGATCGAACGGACTTTTCAACACTTGATCGTCCAGGCGATCATAGAAACCTTTAGGAGGTTTCCCTTACTGGAAACGTTGGAGTTTAGAAGCCTTACCTTGGAAAGGGGGACATAACTAAACTCTTGAAATAAGTTTGAAGGCGAAGATTTTGGACAGCGTAATGTCCTATCTTGACAGTCCGAACGAATCTGACTTGCCACGGTCGGAATTGGTTTTATTTATACTCAAATTAAGTTAAGGGTTTCGCACATTTGGTTCCGGGTTTTATGTTGGAAAGTTATTGTTTTCACTCAGCTAGTTACGTTTGTCTTTTGTTGACAAGAACGATGGTTCTTGTTACTAAGTTCCTGTTTTGGGTTTAATGCATATACTGTTCCTGCTTTGGGTTACATACTGTTCCTGCTTATGTTGTGCGTTTCGGTTGTTTTTGATAAGTGTGTCACATCTGTTTTTATATGAACGGTGTGGCCTGAGCTCTTCCGGGTGTGTTGCTATGGTATGATCTGATTTACTGAATGTGTTATAATGAATGTGTTACAATGGTGTTGTTTGGCTTTCCAAAGTGTGTTACAATGAGTATATAGCTGATAGTGTGTATTATAATAAGTTCTGTATAGCAGATATGCTACACCTCCCCTCTTTAATAGAATAACGAAAATAATGAAATTGTTTGAAGTTATTCTTTTCATTTAATTAAACTGAGTTGTTGCTATATTTTTTTTTACTAATAAAATCATTTCTTATTTCTTAAGGTGGGTAGTATTTTATGTAAATAGATCTATTATCTAATGATAAAGAATTGGGAATATTTAATTTTCTTCTAAAATATTTTGATTTTCCTATGAATCCTTTGTTGGGTTCGTTTCTAGAATTTTCTGCTTTTATAGATCTTATGACTTTTAGCATGGAGATAACATTTTGAAATTTTTCTTTGAGCTCTTTTAGAATCTTGTGGTAAGTAACATTATTTTTTGGTTCTTTTACATTTTCTTCACATAATGTGGAATAATTCATTTTTCTAGCCTTATTATCGAGGCAATATATTTCATTGTTTGATTCATTTATATACTTTTTCTTTGATTTGATGTTACGTTTTCTTTTCTTAAAATGTTTGGGCTCAGTTGCATGATTGTCGTTGCAATTAATTTCATCATTTATTTCCATGTTGTCTAGCAGTAATAAACTCTCTTTTACTTGTTCTTTGATATTATTTTTCTCATTGTCATTACTTGTTGTAATCATTTGTATATGTTCTTTGTTTTCATGTTTATAATCATTGTTGGTATCATTTTCATATTCTTTTGTGAATTTATCGTTCTCTTTAATTATTCTTTTTGAGTCGTCTCTTGATCTTTTTATATTGGTTTCATTATTTAATATATGTCTTCTTTTTGATTTATCTTCATATTTTCTGTCATTATAGTTTGCTTTACTGTTCATATTTTTATAATATTTTTTTGCATGGTCTTTCATTTGAATAGTATTTCTATAATCTTCATCATTTTGATGGTAAATATGATTCTTATGTAGTTGATTATTATCATTGAACTGTTCATAATTTCTGTTCTCTTCTGTTCTGATGTAGTAACATTGCATATTATTGGATCTGTCCTGAATACTATTATTATAATTGTATTCGCGATTATTATATCCTTGGTTAACTTGACTCTGACTACTACAATTGTTTAACTGATGGTGGCGTTTATAGAAACTGAAGTTGTTATTATTTCTATAACTGTAGTTGTTGGGTGTTGTTTGAGTAGTAATTGATTGATTAAAATTTGGACAAATTTGATAATTAATTAGGGTGTCTTTATGTTCAAAATCCCTATTTTTATTTCTGTTATAGTTATTTGATCCTTGAAAATGATGTATCTGTGAAATGTTCTGCCTAGATTCACATTCATATACTATTCTAGTCGCTTCGTATATTGTTTCAAATTTTCCTACAATGAGAGCTGTTCTTGAGTCTGTATTTGTAATTTTATCTATAAGAGTTTCTACTCCTTTTCTTACTGCCAATTCGTTTGCAACATCGGCTGGTATAAGTTTTTGTATATATAACACTTTTAATTTTTCAGTAAGTTCTTCTATCTCATTGCATAAGATTTTTGTATTCTCTGTCTTCAATGCTTTCATATCGGATATTATATTTCCTAATTCTATCTTTTTCTCGCATCTTGATCTTATATCTTCCACAATTTCTGCTACTGTTGATACATTTGAAATTATTCCTGATTCAGCTTTTCCTGTTAATCTGGTATAAATAAATTCAACTAGTATCGATTCCTGATCTGCTGGAAATATTTTTTTGGCAAATTGTATCGATCTTATAAATGAGTTAAGTTGTTCATTTGAGCCATTATACATGGGTATAAGAGCCAAAGCGTCTTCCAAATTAAATTGTGCCATTATTTGCTTTTTAATATACTTTCAATTCGATTCAATTGTTTTAGATTATCTAGTGTACTGAAAAAAAATGTTATTTTGATTGATTTTTACTGGACGTATAGGTCATAGAAAATGTTCTGTAGTGTTTGTATTTGCCTTTTTCTTTAAACTTGGTGCTCAATATTTTTGTATTATATTTGAAAAAAAAATCAGTATTGAAAATATAATTGTTTCTTACTTCTTTAATTGTTTGCTGGGTATAATATTTTAATATGCTATCATTGATAGTAATAACTTGATTCTTTTGCGTTTCTTTGCATTTGGGCATGTCTGGTGCAGCGCAAACTCTAATGTTTGGCTTGCCTTCGCATTTAGGTTCAAATTTGCTTTTGTCATTTTTGTGGATTATTAACATGCAAGGGATGTATTTTCTTAAACTATTTTTCCTGTTGCTTTTGCAAATTTATGCAGTCTCATCAGTGAAATTTTAAATTTACGGTACCTTGTGTAAATACATAACATGTATTTAGGTTTGCTGCTGCTGATGATGATGCTACGCTGCATTTTTACCGGTGCTAGGTGTTTAATCGGTGCTAGGTACATACTCGATGTTAGAAGTGAATTTCTACGATATCATCAGTCTTCACTCGATGTCTTGTCGGGGTTGGGACTCTTGTCCATTCTCGCTTGCCAATCCATATTGGGCAGTGAGCTCGCCTTGATATTTTCGTCTTCCACGTTGGGAACGGTTGTTCCATTCAATCACGCTGACCACAACTTGTTTCGCACTGCACTTTATTGTTCCATATCATTTGCTCCAAGAATCGTATAGATTGCTGTACTGTACTGTGCTGTACTTGGGTTATTGTTAAACATATAATTTCCCATTTCAAGGTTACTCTACTTGGTAAACCGATCGCATAAGCGTTAATACGTTTTTACACATTTAGGTAGGTTCTCACAACACTGTGTACGGGTAATGTTTGTTCAAACATTCATTTTGCACATACACTGCACTAAATGTTTTTATTTTTCATTCTGCACTGCACTGAACTTGCTTGTAGCTGTTCTTTCATCGTTATTGTTTTTTTCCAACATATGGGTTACTTGCGCCAGCTGCGTTGATGAATGTTCTGTAAAAAAAATGCACATTTGACACGTTGTACGTATCACATTTTACTTGAAAATAATTTGCTTATTCTTCTGCCTGTCGATTGCAGATTAAGGTCACGGTCGCCATGTAATGCGATGATCGTACAACTGTACTTCGAGTACCGTCGCGGTAGGTCAGTTTTTACTGACATGAGCCGAGGTGGATTAAAACATCGATCGAACGGACTTTTCAACACTTGATCGTCCAGGCGATCATAGAAACCTTTAGGAGGTTTCCCTTACTGGAAACGTTGGAGTTTAGAAGCCTTACCTTGGAAAGGGGGACATAACTAAACTCTTGAAATAAGTTTGAAGGCGAAGATTTTGGACAGCGTAATGTCCTATCTTGACAATCCGAACGAATCTGACTTGCCACGGTCGGAATTGGTTTTATTTATACTCAAATTAAGTTAAGGGTTTCGCACATTTGGTTCCGGGTTTTATGTTGGAAAGTTATTGTTTTCACTCAGCTAGTTACGTTTGTCTTTTGTTGACAAGAACGATGGTTCTTGTTACTAAGTTCCTGTTTTGGGTTTAATGCATATACTGTTCCTGCTTTGGGTTACATACTGTTCCTGCTTATGTTGTGCGTTTCGGTTGTTTTTGATAAGTGTGTCACATCTGTTTTTATATGAACGGTGTGGCCTGAGCTCTTCCGGGTGTGTTGCTATGGTATGATCTGATTTACTGAATGTGTTATAATGAATGTGTTACAATGGTGTTGTTTGGCTTTCCAAAGTGTGTTACAATGAGTATATAGCTGATAGTGTGTATTATAATAAGTTCTGTATAGCAGATATGCTACAGTTGTTTTAAGTCGTCGTAGCTTGTAAACACTATGTATTTTGTCAGCATTGCAGCGGTACCATTCAAAAGTCGGCGCGTGATAATAATTTTTTTTAGTTCATTAACATTGAACAATTGAAAAGTTTGTTCAAGTTGCTTAATCCAACATTCGGCATTCTCATTCTTTTCGCCACTAAAACTATCAACTGGCCCTTCGATGCATTTGATTGTGTCCAACGGCAGTGGTTGTTGTATTTGCTTCATGTTGGCCATTTCTTGTTTAAGAAGCGATACCTCTTTTTCCAGCTTCAATTGTTTTAATTTTGCAGTCAATGTCTCAATTGTACTCGCCGAAGCTTCTGTATTGCCTGACGCTGCTTCGGCACATGTTTCAAATTCCAGAGAAGATGGCGTGGTCTGGATAGTCGCCATTTTGCTTTCGGTGTGTGTTGCATCAAATAGCAGCCTGACTTGGGTGATGGAAGCTGATTCAGGCACGGTTTCGCCAACTTCTTTAAGAACACCCATTATTTTATCCTTCGAAATAGATGGCTCCATTGTTTTCTCGTTCGATATCCCACTTCTGAGGTTGTAAGACATTATATTTTATTTTCTGCACAAAGCTACAGCATACCGCACAAGTCCTCCCGGCAAACAATGCGAGGGTTGGTGAGGTACCTCTCGCTCTAATTTCTCTAGTCTAGTCTAGTTGCCTCGTTTCCTCCCATAGCGATTCCGTCGAGCTGAGCTTTCACGTCCCTCACCACCGATCTCCTTCCTACCCCTCGCCTAAGATCGTTCGACGTCTCGCCTGACACCTTTCGTTGTGTTGGTGCTATGCGGCTGCTGTCACTGTAGAAGTCAGGTTGTGTGTGTAAAAAAACGTAAACAGTGTTTTTGGCTGATCAATTTTGGTAAGTTTTTTAATAATTAAATTCTTAATTTTACGTAAGTAAGTGCCATTTTAGCTAAAGTAAGTGGTAGAAGTCCTCCCCAATGCGTGCTGGATCCATCAAAAGCGGTACACGCATGTACCAGCGTAGGAAGGTGATGTGATGAACAACACAGCATACGGCAGCGGGTAAGTGTTATTCTTCGACAATCGTGATAAAAAAACACATTTTTTATAGCTTATGGCCTCTTTTAACTTGCAGATGTAATGCAGAAACGATATGGGCCTGCCGCAGCTGTTTTCCATTGTACGTTGCATTGTATATGATTCGGTATGTTCGGTATGTAAGCGGACCGTGAAAGAAGAAGAACATTGTTTGGCGAAGCTAGCGACTAGGGTGCTAATCATGGTATTTAATCCTTTTTTTTGCAGCCAATTTTCCTCTATCCTGGAACGTGGGTTTCGAGAAACCATTTAAGAACATCCTCCGGAAGCTGTACGACGACGAGGCGAGCTCTACCAACACAACACGCTAGAAGCCCAACTGGCACCGGGTGCCCCGATTGCGCCGCCGGACGGTGTCGAGCGCGCTCGTTCACAACGTTCGGGGCAGGAATTCAACCTTTCGGATCATTATCCTCTGCCTCACAATAGCTGCAGCAGCAACAGGACCGAACCGACCGCACAACTGATTGCGGTCAAATTTCCTGGCAGGAGAAAAAAATCCCACAAGTGAGTTCCTCCTAGATGCACTATCGCTACATCTAAATCTGTTGTCTCTAAACCAAATGTTTTATCTTTCCTCAGGTGTATCGAACAGGCTAATGACGGACCCCGAAAAGGCGACAAACATTCATCCCCAGCGGCCTAAGATGTTCTTAGTGTTCAGTGGTGTGCGCGACCGTCAAAGTGTTAAAAATTTTAATTAACAAGATAACACTATTATGGTGATGTCGTGTAGATGTGCGCAAGTGGATTAAGATAACACTTAAGTACGCTTTACGACATAAAAAAATGCAAAATGCGCGTGTGTCTGAAGGGGCGGGATAGCCGCTAACCAAACTAAGCGGCCGCGTGGGGCCCCGTGGTCTTAAGGGGCTTCAAAAAATGGAACCCACCCCCGCTCGTAAGTAAAATTGCTACCCAATCCTTCTCTAGTTTAAAACATTTCCCTGCTTCAACCAAACAATTTGTGTGACTGCTTAGGGCCTCCACTCGTATGTGCGGTTTTTACATAACATTTAAGATAAATAAATCTAGTTTATATTCTCATAAATCACTACGCATTTTTAAAGAGGGAATAAGCATGATGACATATATTTAGTTTGTTAGAAGGTTCGTATGCACGTTCACTAGTTGATTTTGTCTGGATTTTTGCGGACTGCGTTTCGATTGCCCATGTCGCTTTGCCTCGTCTTGTGTTTTACAAACCCCAATAGCAAGGATGCTGCTAGTTTATCATTGGATTAACCTGGTGGATCCGGTAGCTTGTAGCGCACCATACTCGCCTGTCCGCGATGGGTAGGCCATGTCCTACTCCTGGTACTGAACGATCCAGCCCATAGTCGTTCTCAAAGACAGACAAAAGGAAGCTGTGCATGGTGTGTCAAATAATGTGTAACAGATGGTAGAATATGGGTACCTGCGGGTGAGAGAGTCCGTTTCTAATTTATTATCAGTTGGTCAGTTTTATTATTATCAGTTTTATTATCAGTTGGTGACACGTTCAAATGGATGTGCGCAGATCATGGCCCGATCCTGAGGGCTCACCGTTGAAAAAGGCGCTGTCAGCGTGTGATGTCCTCAATGAGGATCTTGACACGGAACCGAGAGTGGCCATTCTCCCCCTCCAACCCCCCCCCCCCCTCCGCATGTGTTTTTGTATGTGGCTTTCTTCTTCTTCTTCCTTATGTAGGTGGCTTTATAATCATGTTTTAAAAGAAATAAATCAAAGAGCTGTTGAACGACGTTTATGCGTTGTTTTGTCGCACATTTTGTGTTATTTTTATGCGGACACGGAAAGAAAAATGAACTGGATGCATTTCAGATGTAAGGGTTGTAAATAAAGGATACATACAGTGGTGGATTAATGGTATCGGGGGCCCTAGCCGGTAAGACGAATTGAGGCCCCCTGAAATGGTAAATGGTGGGCCGGGAGGAGGGGGGGGGGGTGTTAGCGGCATTAAACTGGCTGTTGGGAGTTTGAACGCCGTCGGGGGGCCCTACGATCATCAGTCACAGGCTCTAAAATTGATTCGCCAGCCTCGGGGCCCCAACGTCCATCCTTCCGAGGGCCCTTGTCGCTAGTACTCTGTCCATACGGCATACTATAGAATGGCGATCTACGGGGTCCCTTAATCGGCGGGGCCCCAGGCGACCGCCTAGTCCGCCTTAGATCCGCCACTGGATGAGGATGATAATATCATGCCCGTCATAGGTTCAAGCTTCATTTAGACGGTCCCCTCGTAGTAAGGACTGGCCAGCCGGATGTGTGGTACTAAAAAGACGCAAAAGCTTGCATTGGCTGGCATGACCAGGTAGATGGGTACGACAAATACAAGAAGAAAAAAAAAGGATAATGAAAAGAAGCAGTTAGTAGAAGCTTCGGATGAGAACTTTGCTGCTAAAGAAGAGGGAAATGTCGTTGCATGTGTATGGAATGATGAGGTTATGGGTGGTTCGGGTGATGAATGGTTGGGAGCGGAGATAAAAGAATTAGCGAAGCCAGTTTACCTCTTTCCATGCATTGTATGAGGAATCAATTAAAATAGTCAAATCGTATTGAATTGTGGGTCAATTTTCGGGAAAATAAGTAAAGAAAAAAATGCAACATTTTTTAACACATGAATACATTATCTCATATGGCCGTTAAACCCAACTTACATCGGGTCGAGATCAACATTGGAGTATCACATGTGATAAAAAATCAAATTTCCGGTACGCAACCAATCCTTCATCTTCGCTCGTTTGAAATTGGCTTCATAACCGTTGATCGCCATGGCGATCAAATGGCCACATCAGAAACGGCACGGAACGGCAACCACCAGCAAAGCGCAAATAATGCTTCAACCCCAGAATTGATCAGCTCTCGCATCGTCAAGGTCACAGGTAAAACCAAATACACTACATATATATGTACCAATCGCCAATTCAAGATACAACTACAACCCTACCATATACCAGTACCAGCTGATGAGCTATAGCACACAAGCGAGCGGCGCGTGCAAATAAGAGGAAGGGGCCTGAAGGAAGAGAGGACAGGGGAAGGCACCGGGAGAGAGAGTGTGTGTGGTCAAAATTTTTGGCCATTTAAATTTTGTCCACCAACACCGTTGCATTTCGGGGCTTTTTTCTTGCCCGAAAGAGATAGCCATACACTTGACATACAGCTGTCTCGCTCATATGACACTTCCAAGGCTCGCAAGCTCTTTATTGCGAGGGCTCTGGAGCAGTGAACTTGTATGGCGTGCGAGCCCTCGCGCGCCCTCGCAAATCGCTGTCACTTGCACTGCGGGCTATCTTGCTGACTTCTAAACATCGTATCTGCCCATCTGACGTTTTTACCAGTGACAAAAGTGACACACAAACTAAGGTTGTTAAAGTGTGACGTGTGCGAGGTTCATATAACTAGCGAGCTAAATTCAATGTTTACAATATATATACAATTGTAGACAATTGTAGACATTGAATTTAGCTCGCTAGTTATATGAACCTCGCACACGTCACACTTTAACAACCTTAGTTTGTGTGTCACTTTTGACACTGGTAAAAACGTCAGATGGGCAGATACGATGTTTAGAAGTCAGCAAGATAGGACTTGTGCGGTATGCTGTAGCTTTGTGCAGAAAATAAAATATAATGTCTTACAACCTCAGAAGTGGGATATCGAACGAGAAAACAATGGAGCCATCTATTTCGAAGGATAAAATAATGGGTGTTCTTAAAGAAGTTGGCGAAACCGTGCCTGAATCAGCTTCCATCACCCAAGTCAGGCTGCTATTTGATGCAACACACACCGAAAGCAAAATGGCGACTATCCAGACCACGCCATCTTCTCTGGAATTTGAAACATGTGCCGAAGCAGCGTCAGGCAATACAGAAGCTTCGGCGAGTACAATTGAGACATTGACTGCAAAATTAAAACAATTGAAGCTGGAAAAAGAGGTATCGCTTCTTAAACAAGAAATGGCCAACATGAAGCAAATACAACAACCACTGCCGTTGGACACAATCAAATGCATCGAAGGGCCAGTTGATAGTTTTAGTGGCGAAAAGAATGAGAATGCCGAATGTTGGATTAAGCAACTTGAACAAACTTTTCAATTGTTCAATGTTAATGAACTAGAAAAAATTATTATCACGCGCCGACTTTTGAATGGTACCGCTGCAATGCTGACAAAATACATAGTGTTTACAAGCTACGACGACTTAAAACAACAAATTCTGGAAAATTTCTCGACTAAACCTTCACCGGAGAGAGTATATCATCAGCTTCGCCGTAGACAGCTTCTTCCTCAAGAAAGCACCATAAGATTTGTGCTAGAAATGGAAAATATTGCTAAAAACGCCACAATATCAGAACAAGAACTAGTTTCAATAATAAGCGATGGAATTGGAGATCCTGTGAATGCTGCTGCGATTCGTTTTTCTGCAAACTCTTTGACCGATCTTAAGACAGCCTTGCAAAAATACGAATCGACTTAATGAATCGAATAAGAAAAATACGAATTGCAACCGGTATCAGTTTCATTCAAACCAAGGATAATGACCAGACCTGACAACGTTGGAGGTATAAAATGCTACAATTGTTCGAACTACGGGCATCATCAACGGGACTGCCAGCAACCACGACGGCGAAATGGGTCTTGCTTCCTATGTGGAAATATGGGACACGTTGCTCGAAATTGCACTCATCGTACTCAATCGACGTCGGCTGCCATCTACCATACCCAAGAAACATTTCCCACGCCTTTTACACTTAAACATGTCTTATCTATGAGTACACTGAGCCACATAGTTTTAACATGTCTTTTGAAGATGCTTAACAGCCTTTAAAGTTGTTAAACCTTTAAAACGTTCTGAAGTCGCTTATAAGACTGTCTGTTAAAACTAAAATTGGAGTTTTGATGGCTGGTTTTAAGCAACCTGTAAACGCATTCTTAATCACGTTTAAAGACTTGTTACTTGAGACTATGACGCTTATAAGACTGTCTGTTCAAACTAAAACTGGAGTATTGATGGCTGGCTTTAATCAACCTGTAAATGTATTCTTAAGCTCGTTTCAAGACTTGTTATTTGAGACTAAGGCATCAATATCAATTGTTCTTATTAAATACATATTAAGTGTTGGACGAAGGGAACTTGAAACAGGCTATACAGGTTGTACTTGAAATACGCTATTAACGAAAAAAATTGATAAGCCGAGTATTTCTCATAAAACCGAGTAACTTCTTCATAAATTGTATTCTGGGATTTTCAGCCAAACAATATTCAAATTTATTTTCCTTTTGCTTGTAATGGGTGATTTTATCCCCTGCAAATATTATTCGATGTGTTTGTAATTTTATCAATAAATAAAAATAGATAAAACTGAAATATCCACGATTCTATAAAAATGCGTATACCAGATTCTGCGTATCTCTGACACTGCCTGTACGAGGAGATTCTTAAAACTTATTAGTCTGCACAAGCGCATTCTAAAGCTATGTGCTGTTTAAAAAGATCTTGGCCACATTTATTGCACTGCAAATCAACTGAACTTGTGATCCGGAAAGTCCTTCTGATCTTAAGCCAATGGAATCCATTTTTATTAATATGATTGTTCATTTGTGTGTGCAATATGTGTCAACCATGTTGATATATTTAAAAACAAATTCGTAGTATACATGACAGATAGAAAAAAAGGCAATTTCCAAAACGACCTTCACCTCATGTTTATTACGACACTCCTTTTGGTGCAAATTGTGCTCGTTTAAAATAAATCTGTATTTTTTAATAATCTATTTTCTAACTTAAAAGTTGCATATTATTGAGGCGCTTTGATATTTTTCAAATTATTATACTGTATTTCAACAGTGAAATTTTCTTGGCATGGATTTCTGCTCGTACGCGAGCGAGATCATCAGAAAAAATATCAATACAACATAAAAATATGCAAATAACTCTCAATCATTATTATGACTTCATATTGAATGCTTCATTGCCATCTCAAGAACATATCCATTGCAATATGTTCTAATTTTGATAGTTTATTAGCGCCTCACGTTTTAATGTTCTGAAAATGGTTTTAACTAGTAGTCTTAACAGAGTTCTGTAGATGGGCCCTTTCAGTCTTAAGTTAGTTTTATTTTAGTCTTATGAGGTCATACACGACTTTCAAATGAAAAAATAAGGCTTAATGAAATGTCCGTAGCAACATCGTTAAAACTATGATACGATTTAAAATGTTCCTTGGGTAGTGAAGCAAATCAAAACAATGTTATCCACGAACCGAACTATAATGAAAGCGCAGTTCAGATAGAAGCTATTCAGGAGGTAAGTGTTGCTTTCAAAGTCTCTAATGAGTTCAAGATTTTGCCCTAACGTGTACTTTCTTTGTTTGATACGGGTAGCCCTAGGAGTTTTGTTAGCGAAGAGCTTGTCCCGACTCTTGCCCAAAATCCGTGTTTTTCTGGATTCCGCGGATTAGGAAATCAACCTTTGACATCGCTAGGGCATGCAGAAGGAAGAATTCGTTTTCGTAACACTTATGTTAACCATTCATTTATCATCATTCCAAAAAAACAAATTGCATGGTCTATTATCATTGGACGGGATTTGTTAAAAAAATTTAATATTCATTTGCATTACATACGTTACCGTTATTACAAACAAAGTTTAATGAATTACAAAACCATAAATAAAAACGAACTTCAACCACACATGAGAGCGCGTCTTGAACATTTAGAGATTTTGCGGGGTTCTTGTAAGAATGGGGGGGATATTCATTCGCAGTCCATTGGTTCGGTTGATGATAATAATATTGCTGTCTCTGAAAATATAACCACGACATTTAGCGAGTTATGTGCGATCGACATTAGTTCCGAGGAGGCAAAAATAGATTTAGGCTCCAATTTAAACCACGAACAGTCACAGGAAATAATTTATGGGGTATTTAATCATTATTTGCGAGTGTCAACAGAGTCAATTACGGAGCCCGTTCATTCAATGACAATTAGTGTCACAAATAGTACTCCCATCTTTTGTAAACCAAGGCGATTATATTTTGCTGAACGAAATCAAATTCGAGACATAGTTCAAGATCTTTTACAAAAACAGATAATCCGCCCTAGCAGTTCCCCATATGCCTCTGCGTTAGTATTTTTTCGCAAAAAGAACGGTGAGACTCGTATGTGTGTCGATTACCGACCTCTAAACAAAATCACGATACGGGATAACTACCCTTTACCGTTAATCGACACGTGTCTTGAACATCTCAGCAATAAGAAGGTTTTTACTCTCTTGGATTCAAAGAGCGGATTCCATCAAGTTAGAATGCATGAGGACTCCATTAAATATACGTCTTTTGTTACACCAGATGGGCAAAATGAGTATGTGAGAATGCCGTTTGGATTGAAAAATGCTCCTTCACAATTTCAACGGTTTATTAATTCAGTTTTGCCAGAATATATAGATGAAAGGAAACTTGTAGTTTATTTGGACGACATAATTATTGCGTCAAAAAATATAGACGAACACGTAGCAACACTTAATAGCGTTTTGCGAACGATAAAGAAAAACGGGCTTGAACTACGTTTGGATAAATGAAAATTTGGTCATAGTGATCTGGAATATTTAGGGTACCATGTGAGTTCTAAGGGAATACATCCAAGTGACTATCATTTAAAAGCAATCCAGAACTATCCATTACCCGCAACAACTAAAGAAGTGTAAGAAGTGTTGAAAAAAAATACAAAATACTACTGAGCAATAAATGAACTAGACTCTTTTTTTACTTGTTAGCTGTTCTGTAAATGATATATATATATATATATATATATATATATATAATATATATATATATATATATATATATATATATATATATATATATATATATATATATATATATATATATATATAAAATATATGTGTTTGTGTGTGTGTGTGTGTGTGTGTCATATTGATGTCATATTGCGTTGAAAGTATTCTGATAATATGTGTTATCATGTGAAACAGCGTGCGTTCACACTTGGATAAAAGCTAAAGTTTGCATCGATAGCAGCGAATGTTCTTCGGACGAGAACGCAGGTGTGCTGTTTCATGAATGTGATTGCGACAGCGGTGCGAAATGGAAACGCGCACAATAGCAATGAACTCGGCATTCCCTCACAGGTGTTTCGCCAGTGCACGCCATTGAAAGGCCTGCGTGCATCTCTGCGTTGAACGTTGTGTGCGCATGGGAAATTTTGTGTGTGCATTGAGCAAGCGCGCAGGTGTTCTTTTCAAAGGGCGTTTTGTTTCATGAGCGCGGCAGTATTCTGTTCTCGATTTGAATGGGTAGATGCTCACTCGCTTACTCATTGATAGTTTTTATCCATACGCTTTTTTGCTGCTCGACAACGATGTGATTCATCGCGTATAAAAGCAGAACGCAGGCAGTGCACGGCATCAGTCGTGTCCAAGTTTTTAACCAGTGTGTTCTTGACGGTCTAAGCAAGCAATTTTTATTACAATGGGTCACGGTAAACATTGTACCGATTATCAGCGCCATATCATTAAGCGAATGGCGGCTGCTGGCATTAAGCGCAGAACGATCGAGTTCGTGATGGAACGATCGCGCACTTTTGTGGCGAACGCGCTTCGTGTTAGGATTGGCAATATCCTACACTTCGATCCTTCAACCCGACTGGATAAACCTACAATCAACCGAACTTCAAACTGGCAGAAGTGTGTGTCCGCGCTTTTTGTAGCGTGACGTTCTGTCTCTTTCTACAACCTCGTTATTCTTTTGTATTCTGTTTTCGACGCATTAACCTTGGACCGTGAAGTGTGAAATAAAAGCTTGAACTAAAATTCTAATTCTTTTCCCTCAATCTTATAAGGTTATGGGCCCAGGTATTCGCTGGTGATGACAAAGCGTATAAGGATGGATAAAGATATGGAATATGTGCGTGTACCCCTGTTCGATGGATCTAACTATCCGCAATGGAAGTACCGAATGTCGGTGCTCCTGGAGGAGCACGAGGAGAACGGCGGATGATCATCGGCTTGTGGTAAACGAGAAGGACAGTGCTGAAGTCAAGGAGGCTGCAGTGAAATTGTCCGAGCAGAGGTTAAAGAAGGAAAGGCGTTGCAAGTCGCTGCTGATTTCTCGGATTGGTGACAACATGCTTGAGTATATCCAAGATCAGCAGACACCCTCCAAGGCTATTTGGTTGGCCTTGGAGCGGGTGTTTCAACGAAAAAGCATCGCCAGTCGACTTTACCTGCAAAAGAAGCTTCTCACACTACGGCACGACGGAGGAAGGTTGCAGGATCATTTCCTAACCTTTGAGCGAATCGTCCGGGACTACAAGTCAACCGGAGCAAAGCTGGAGGAAATCGATATCGTTTGCTATTTACTTTTGACGCTCGGGCCAGCGTATGCGACAGTAATTACAGCTCTAGAAACGATGCCGGAAGACAAGCTGACGCTGGAGTTCTGCAAGTGCAGATTACTTGATGAAGAGGTCAAGCGAAGCGGCGAAGGCAGCAGCAAATTGAGTGGTTCGAGAGTGGAAGCGGCTGCATTCAGTGGATCTGGCGGATCGTTTGGTGGATCGAAGAAGCAACAAAAGAAAAAGAAAGTTTGGAAGTGTTACGGATGCCAACGAGAAGGGCACAAGATCGCTGACTGTCCGGAAAAGAAGAAGAAGAATGACACGTCGCAAACGAGTGCACAACTTAGCAAAGATATTTGTTTCCTTAGTAGTGAGTACGATGAACCATAGAAAATGAGCTGGATAATTGATTCTGGTTCGTCAGAGCATCTGACCAACGATCGGAAGCTGTTCGAGAAGCTTTACCCGATGAAGAAACCGATGCGCATCGCAGTGGCGAAGGAAGGGCAGTTCATTGTCGCGAAGGAATGGGGTGATATACGTGTGCTAAGTGAAGTAAATGGCAAGTAGTTTCGGATCAGATTAAAGAATGTGTTGTTCATTCCGGAAGCGCAGGTAAATCTGTTATCCGTTCGAAAAATGGAGATGGCCGGTTTGAGGGTTGTTTTCGCAGATGGTGTTGTTAAGATCGAGCGAAATTGTGAGGTTATGGCAATCGGGATGCGTCGTGGGAAACTTTACGTGATAGATTTCCATCTTAACGAAGCGTCGTGTACAGCGTTATATTCGTGTGGACGAGTGCCAAAGAATCTCGAATTGTGGCATCGTAGATATGGACATCTCAGTGCGAAAAATCTTCAGGTGTTAATCGGAAATGACATGGTTTGCGGATTAAATGCGAAAGTTTCACAATTGAGTGGCGATTTCGTGTGTGAGCCGTGTCTCATCGGGAAACAAACGCGTAAACCCTTTTCCGCGCGCGAGGGTCGACAATCGTCGCGAGTGCTCGAATTGATTCATTCGGATGTATGTGGCCCGGTGACGCCAGAAGGGCTAGAAGGCGAAAAGTATTTTGTTACTTTTGTCGACGACTGGAGTCGGTTTACGATGGTGTTTCTGATGCGGTCAAAGGAAGAAGTATTCGACAACTTCCGTAAGTATGAAGCGCTGGTAAACGCAAAGTTTGGTTCATGTATTTCTCGCCTGCGTTGTGACAATGGAGGAGAATACATCAGTCGCGAATTTAGGAGTTTTTGCGAGCGAAAAGGAATCCAGATCGAGTGGACAGTTCCCTACACTCCTGAACACAACGGCGTGAGCGAGCGCATGAACAGAACTCTCGTCGAGAAAGTTCGATCCATGTTAGAGGACCGCAGCATCAGCAAAGTATGTTGGGGAGTTGCCATAGAGACGGCAGCGTTTTTGACCAACCGCAGTCCTGCCAGTGCGCTTGATCAGCGTAAGACACCGTTTGAAATATGGGAGGGAAGAAAACCAAATGTCCGAAGCTTGCGAGCTTTTGGATCAACTGTGTTTGTCCACATTCCAAAGGAGCGAAGGAAGAAGCTAGACGCAAAATCCTGGAAAGGGGTTTTTGTAGGGTAAGCTCGTAATGGTTATCGAGTATGGAACCCTAATCGCAAGGAGATCGTCGTAGCTCGAGATGTGGTCTTCCTAGAAGGTGAAACAACAACTATTTCGGAAGATAGTCCGAAGCCTGGCTGCAGTCCCGATGTGTTCCCGATTCGTAGAGAGCGATACGAATCCGAAAGTGAGTCCGAGGCAGAAAGTAACGACGAGGATGTTCCCGATGACTCAGGCGGCGTCTCGGAGGCATCAGGCGTTGTACATGATGCAGAGACAAACGATGCGGATGAGGATGAGACCTTCGACAGCTGTGCAGACAGAATTGATCCTGGAGAGGGTTCAGATGAAGCTGAAGACTAAATGGTCGAAGTTCGGAAATCGGAACGAGCCCGAAAGCATCCCAGCAGGCAAGCGGAGTATGACATGGGATATACTGGTTATGCCATGAATGCAACTGCATTTGTGGATAATCTTCCGAGCTCGCTGGTTGAGATGAGGAAACGTCCTGAGTGGAATTTATGGGAAACAGCTATTCGCAAAGAAATGGATTCTCTAGAGCGAAATGACGCGTGGACCCTAGTGAAACTTCCTAAAGGGCGTGTACCTATCACATGCAAATGGCTTTTCAAAATAAAGCAAAACGAGGCAAATGGTGAGCAGCGTTACAAGGCGAGACTTGTAGCACGTGGATTCAGCCAGAAAGCAGGTTTTGACTATGGCGAAACCTATTCGCCAGTTGCGCGTCTTGATACTGTGCGAACAGTATTGAGTATCGCTAATGAGCAAATGATGATAATTCATCAGATGGACGTCAAGACGGCCTTCCTAAATGGGCAACTGGAATAGGAGATCTTTATGATTCCACCAGAAGGATTCGAGATAGGTAAGAATCTTGTATGTCGTCTTAACCGTTCTTTGTATGGTCTGAAATTGGCAGTGATGCCGAGAACAGTTCAGCGAAGATTGGTCAGTGCCGGGCTACTCGCGCGAGTGCCAGTCAAAGTGCCCAATTTAACACCTGTGCATAAAAACGCACGGGTGCTATTTGCAATTGAGCACATGTTCTTCGATGAAGAGGATTGGCGCAGGGTTTTGTGGTCAGACGAGTCCAAATTCAATCGACAGGGGTCGGACGGACGCAGGTTGGTTCGGCACCCAGTTAATTGTGCTCTTGATCCGAAGTACTGCTTCAAAACTTTCAAGCATGGCGGTGGTAGTCTCATGGTGTGGGGATGCTTCTCCTACTATGGGATGGGTCCGTTGGTTCGAATGCACGGTAATTTAAATAGGTTTTGGTATCGAGATATTCTTGATACTCATTTGCTATCACACTCTAGGAAAAATCTTCCTCGGTCTTGGATGTTTATGCAAGACAACGATTTTAAGCATACTTCCGGGACTGTCCAAACTTGGCTTGCTGACAACAATGTCAAAACAATGAAGTGGCCTGCCCTTAGCCCGGATCTCAATCCCATTGAGAACCTCTGGGCAATATTCAAGAAGAGGCTGGGTAAAAACATACCGGAAGATCTGGATCAACTGTTCGATCATATGCAAGAGGTGTGGAGCAAAATTCCACCTAAAACGATCCAGAATCTGGTGATGTCGATGCGTCAACGCATGATAAATGTCATCGTGGGCGACGGCAATAAGATCAAAAACTGAGCTTATTGCATTTTTGAATAGGGATCACTGCTCGCGAGGGCGGTGGTCCTGCTAATTACAACAAAAACCTAACCCAAAACACACAAAAACTACTAACAAATCTATCCGAAATGACATACTTGTGAAACAAACACACACACCAATACACATTCAAACACACACACACATGCGCACACACACACACAAACACAAACACATACAAACCACACATAAACCTGGCCCAACGGGTGCATGCTGCGTTGAAAAAACCAGGGTCCTATCTTTCTGTCCGATACTGTATATATATACAGGCGTCCCCCGAGTTACGACCTCCTCGAGTTACGACGATTCGCAGATACGACGATTTTGATTTTGACAGTTAAAAGTTGTCATTGACAAGAAATTGATGTATATTTTTGAATTTCTGGGCTGATAATCGTTATACACACATTTCCAAAGATTCCACAATTACCCTATCTTGAATATCTATATTGTGTACGGCTTTTGAATATAATTATTACATTATCGAACATTATTTTGAATAAAATACACGATATCATAAATTCCAACTCTTCAAATTCGGTTATAAACTTAGTATTCATAGATATTCGACATACGACTTTTTCGACTTACGCCTTGCTTTGGGACATTTTTTCGGTCCCAAATACAGTCGTATCTCGGGGGACACCTGTATATATATATATATATATATATATATATATATATATATATATATATATATATATATATATATATATATATATATATACATCCGTAATACGTTACGGATTTATTGTTATTTACGTTATTTTTTTTTATTGTTGAAAAAAAAATACAAAAAACTTCTGAGCAATAAATGAACAAGACTCTTTTTTACTTGTGAGCTGTTCTTTAAATGAAATTATCGCTGATATCGGGAGATTAAAGCGCTTCAGAATACTTCCGGATCAGTCGGCTCCAACGACTACGACGGATCCAGCTGCCGACTAACGGCTCCGGACGGCTCCGACGGCTCCGCACGGTTCCGGATGGCTCTGGCGGCTCCAACCGGCTCCGGCTGCCGACTAGCGGCTCCGGACGGCTCCGAAAGGCTCTGAAGACACCGAAAGGCTCCAGAAGGCACCGAGGTCAGACCTACCTTCCGGAACCGCTTCCAATTGTGAAGAACAGGGAGTTGTCGTGATGTTACAAAAAAATCCGTACTTGTTCGAAAGAGACTTATGTTCTCCGCGGCCATCCCTTTTATACTTTTCTACTTTCTCCCAAAGACACACACTCTCTCTCTCTCGTCTTAATCCCGAAGAAAGGTTGTTTCCCTTAATTCCCTGTCTCTTTACTTACCAGGCTCCCTCTCGTGGACGGTATCGTAACCTATACGGTATCTTGTTTGTTTACATTTTGTCGGACCGTTGTACTGTCACAACAGGGAGTGTTTATATATCGACTGCGCAACTGTGGCCAGTTCGATTTATCAATTCTCGTGTAAGCATCTTGTTCGATCAGACAACGGCAGCCAACTGTCTACGGGTGTAACAGCCAACCCAGTCAATGCTTTGATTCCGTACGGTCAGACATATGCAACAAGACGGGAATTGGTTTTAGAATATGTACGAGAAAGAGCAAGATTAATGCCACGTGCGATGATTAATGATTTGCGTGGCTGCAGTGACAGCAACATTAGCGTTTCGATGGTGTATCGACTAGTCAACCGTTCAATAGTTTCGCTTTGCTAACTACTTCGATCAGCTAACCGTTAATAAGTATATTTCCGCTTACAACATAAATCTCCCAAATGCATGCCGAATAATCAAACCGAATGCATGTGCAAAATATTATCTGCCACTTTTCCTAAGTGACAACTTTCTGCACAAGGACGAATCAATTTGATACGTGTAGAAGCAATACCGCAGAATCAGAAAGAATATAAGAAGCAGGGACATAGAATTTAGTTCAGCTCAGCTTCAGGCTTCCATGTGATTGTTCTGAAACTAGTAATCAGAAAGAAAAGAAAGCACGCTGAGCCATGTAATCACCAAGGGCAACCAATACATCAGAAAACCGTTGTCATATTCTACGCCCCGTTTAAGGAACGGAGTAGATGCGAGTTGATAAAACGTTTCCGTAGAATCTGTTACATTAAATGATTTAGAGGGAACAAGAGTGTAATTAAATAGAAGAAAGTAATAATTATTTATGCATATGGTTATCCTCGATGGAAAGAAGCGACTCATTTCTTTTGCGCCAACAAATCAAAGGTGGTTCTAAAGAACATACGTAGGTGTAACTAAAATATTTTAGAAAACACAATGGATCACTTTCTGACCCCATTTTGAAAACAGCATCAAGCAGTCTTATGGGTTGCACTCCTTACACAAGAAAGGATTACGTTATGTGGAGAAAACATTCGTTTCAATTAGGACTAACGCCGTTCAACGCGCCATAAAGTTGAATGAAGGTGATGTGATCTAAGTGATATGATAAGGATAACGTATTAGTTGGAGTGATGAGTACCTGGTGGCAATTTATTTGACCTGTACATAAATGCTCGTCTCATGAGTTAACGAGCAGTACGAGATGCGACAAGCCGTAGGTTGTCCAGCTTCAGCTAAAGCTGTAGAATTACCCATTTCATATCGGTTATGCGGATTAAGTGATCGAACATATTCGGCGTTTGCAAAAGGTGCTTTGAGACCAAACGCTCCATTGGATCATCATCTTAATCTACCGGGCAGATAAAATAAGGATGACGAATCTTTATAGTCAGCTGCTGTGAGCCAAAAAAAAAAACCGCGACATATTCATATATTCTATTTGTTAAATATAGCCTTTATGACCAATTTGATTCGTAAGTATCCACCCATTCAGTTTGCATTATGGACCATGAAAAAATATTTTCGTGTTTGGCCTGTTTCCATGTTTTTTTGAATTCACTTATCGTCACTCAAGTGTCTCACTTTGGGTGGCGTGTAAGGTTCGTTGTACAAAATGTTGTAACCGCAAGCGTTTTCGGCGATTATAAAGAGGAACGATTATATGCCACCATAAAGTTGAATGAAGGTATCACGAATTGTGGTTACATTGAAACATTGATACAGAGTCATTTTCGGGATTGGTTCAACCGCTTCAGTTCTGAACAAACTTGGTTTAGATGATCAGCCTCATCTTTTATAATAAAATAACGATCGGATGTTTAATTTGGGATTACTTAATTATCTGCTAGTAAACGAGGAATATTTCACAAGATGCAATCTAATAGGGCAATATATATCGTAGTTTATAATGTATACAGCTCTGCTGAATTTAACAATTTGCAATGTTTACACTGCAAACGATTTTATAAACAACAATGGTGCTATGCTGTCAATTTGCACAGTGGTATCACTGATCAACCAATTCAGTTGGCGCGATTATCCGGGCCCGCACCCGAACGTTCGTTTTTTAAACATAATAAAGAAATACCGCTTAAGCGAAGAAGAAGATATCCCTATCTATTTTCAGTTATTTTCTCTAATATCTAACTTTCAATAGGAAAGACACAAGCATCAACACAGTGAGAAAGTCTACAACTGAAAGCGATTTAAACGCCATAACGATTATTTTGTTCAAATGTGAAAAATTTCATGAAAATTTATGCGAAATATTTCAACAGCTTCAAACCCTTAGACGCCGATGGCTATGCTATGCGCATAGCATAAAACATAAACTTGCATCCAAGTTGCGTGCAAGCAAAACTTGTAGGGCCTTCTCTACTCTTTAGCCAAAAAAAATGAATAAATAGTTAGAAAAGAAAGCTGTTTAATTTAACCTTTACCTTTACATCGCGGGCCGCATTAAAGGCTCTTGAGGGCCGCAAGCGGAGACACGGAGTTTGAAGACCTCTGATCTAGAAGATCGCGTCCTCGATCACGCCTTGCAGGACGTTATGGGAAATCGCCAAACGTTCGGTGATAAGGTGGTGCTGTTCCCAAATAACCAAATCGGCCTTAAACCACTGAAAAGCCACTTCAAACCTACGTGGGTTTGTGGTGGTCGATTCAGTCGTTAACCCACCAAATTTTAGAACAATCGGAGCTGCTAGTTCCGATCCAATGTATTTATCTTGCCCACCCTAAACCCAGCTTTTCCAAAAATGCTTTGAGGAAAAGTTTGGTCAAGTGTTGGCTAAGGTCAATACGCTGAACAGGATTCCCAAATAACCAAATCGGCCTTAACCACACGGACCACCTAATTACAGTGGGTCACACGGACGTCACACGAGGCGTAAACTCAAAAAGTTTACGCTTGATTTGTATGGGAGAGCGTAAACTTCCTGTCAAAAGATTATAGGGTTGTATGGCTGAAATTTAGTTTACGCTTCGTGTGACGTCCGTATAAAGCCACTTCAAACCCACGTGGGTTAGTGGGGGTCGATTCAGTCGTTAACCCACCAAATTTTAGAACAATTGGAGCTGTCAGTTGTAATAAGATGTATTGACCTTGCCCACGCTTGGCCTACCTTTTCCATCATGTTGACGAGAAAAAGATAGATCATGTTCGGGCTAAGGTCAATATGCTGAACATCATTTTAACACATCGATTACTTTAACTCATTCACTTTCATCACAGCATAACTTCGGCAATATTATTAATAAATAAACTGTGCGGACAATAAACATGTTCTGCCGGATTCACTGGTGTAGAACCTAGACGTTGGTATCTGTCGGAAGTAGCCTCATAACCCAAATAACCAAGATACCGAAAACGTCACCAATTTCTTGTACTAAAAATTATGTGCCATCAAACAAAGCCAAAACACAATCAGTTTGGTGGGTTTGCAGCCACATTAGCGGCCACTTCAATATTGTTGAAGTCAGTTTTTTATGCACGGGTAATTTATTCACTCAATATGTTTCACATATGTTAAAATGTGACTTAATTATGCAAAGGAAGCAATTAAACGTGTGTTTAAGTTGGTTTGTTGTGAAACATCCATGTGTAATATGTGTATATGTGTGTTTGTTTACTTGCGAATGGACTCTTTCATTTCGCTAGTTAGTGCATAGTTTATAGTGAATGAATTTAATCGATCGAAGAGTTAAAATCCTGTTCAGCATATTGACCTTAGCCAACCCTTGACAAAACTTTTCCTCAAAGCAGTTTTGGAAAAGGTGGGTTTAGGGTGGGCAAGATAAATACATCGGATCGGAACTAGCAGCTCTGATTGTTCTAAAATTTTATGGGTTAAGGACTGAATCGACCACCACAAACCCACGTGGATTTGAAGTGGCTTTTCAGTGGCTTAGGCCGATTTGGTTATTTGGGATGTGCTCCTAGCTGCACCATCAATTGTATTGGATGCCAGTGCTCGTGCGCAAATAATTATTATTGGCAGTAGCCATAGTTGTCGACACGATCTGCTGCATCGTCGATAGAATATGATTCAACTGTTCCAGTTGTCATCCGTCTGCCACTATTCCACTCGTGGTCCGTCCTCCAGCCAAGATGATTGATGTCCATAACAAACAACTGTTGACTAGAACTGTTGTATCAGACTTAACGGCTACCGGAGCACACTGTTGTTTCACTTCTATCACACGCAGGAGTAATTTCGCTTTACAATTAGCGTACATTACGATATCATCAGGATGTCAACAACACGGTGATGGTGAAACGGCCAAGGGGAAAAAACACAACAATAAAACCACATTTCCAGTTAATTACACAACGCTGAAGGATTTCGTACTCAACACAACGCGCAGCACAATAAAACTCGATATACTGAACATGCTTTAGTTATTTTCCTTACCTGACGCCTGTCCGAAAACGCTCCTCAAATGACACAAAAAATTATCACACAAGATTCATTCTTTATTTTGTTTAATTTTCACAGCAATGCACGAACTTTTAAAACATTAGAGGCACAAGAAACATGCAAACATCTGCCGACCGCAGCTAGATTCGCAGCGCAGACCGACCGCAGCTTGATCGAACTTATCCACTTTGTCAACAAAAGTGGCATCCATCTTCGTTGTCTACAAGTACACACACACATTCACACACCATTCGTCGCAACATACCGTTTGGTACTGTCACACACACACAGCTACAGTTCACCCGCGCTCGTCCGTGTTTCTTCATGCTCCTCCATGCGTTTCAACACCCCTCGCCAAAGAATTCCCGCTGCGCAAATTCGAGCAGTTTCCTGCGCAGGAAA